>NC_081791.1:4870700-4890700 GCF_963082965.1 Carassius carassius
GATAGATGAGCAGAAGAAACTTCTTTCAAAAACATTAAAAGTAGTAATGTTTCCAAACTTTTGGTCTGTACTGTATATATTTCAGAAAAATATGTTGTTTATATATTAAATATTTATTTGTATATTATATGAATATAAATATAGACAAGAAAATATTTTCAAAATATATACATATGCATGTGTGTGTACTTGTATACACAGAACACACACACATATTTCTGTGGACGAACACTTCTCTTGGGCAGGACTGCTGGTTTGTCAGCACTATATGAGTGTGTTTTGGGAGGGTCTCACCTTGGCCTGTCTGTAGAAGTGCGGCGCCAGCTCCACCAGCCAGGACGACTCCACCGCCGTCACGTCACGCATGTAGTACTTACTGGTCTGAACCACCTCGTTGAAGACCACCCTGAGACACGTCCCCAAAACAAGGAGTGAAAACTAACTCAACGGAACAAGCTCCATTAATTCACTATGGGTTTATATCAGTACCATTTCGGGGGCTTTTCTCCATACAGCACTGAATCAGGGTGAATGTAGAGCTCCCGGTCATCACGGAGAGTCCTGGACAATCAACAACATCCGCCACAAACAAACAGCAGTGTTGGGGGAGTCAGATTACTTCTTCAAGTAACACATTACTTTACAGGGAAAAATCTTTTTCAAATAAAGTACCACCAGTTACTTATAACTGTCTGTTGTGCTTCATGCATCATTAATGTTTTTATCCAGCATGCATCTACTGAAGGTGTGCTAGCATGGCTAATAGCGTGAAAATATTGAGTTGAGAATCTACATTTCCTTCAGCCTGAGGCCTATTCGTTTCACTTTTGGTGTGAAAGGGCTTTTACATTAGCCAGAAATATAAGAAATATAACTAAGTAACGCATTTAGTTACTTTAAATGTAATGTAATGCATTACTTTTAAAAGGCAGTTTTCCCCAACGGTGCAAAGACAGATTTACATCTGGAAGAGGAACCAGAAGTGAGGAGGAATGAACCCACCTGTAGGAGCCCGAGTGATGCATTCGGGCGGCATTCGCAAAAAAACCAGACACAATACATCTGAGAATCACATCTGGATCACCTGCAGCACAGACAGAAGAGGGAGAAATCACTGAACACGTGACAATACTGTCATTCATGGACACCACCTTCCAGTTTGAGGAGGAAGCACGTTCATGATATGATGGACGTGAAACACATGAGATAATGTGGTCAGATGAAAACTGAGAGAACATCACTAAAAGTGTTGTGTGCAGCTGAGACACGGTGAAGAGGAGCGCACCTTCACTGGAGGTCCGCGGCACCTTGAACTTGTTGAGGAGGTGTCTGAGCTGCTCACGCACAGCCACGGCCCGCAGGAGCCCTTTATAGTGGAGGAAATGATCCTGACACCACTGAGAGCTCTTCTGATGCTGCATCAACACAACAAACATCACACTACTTCAATTCATGCTGGCTTCAAGTCAAGCCAGACTGCATCCTAACAATTATAAAACTGCAAAGGATGTGATTTAATTCAACCCCTAACCCAATTTTTTTAATTGACAAAACACTAAGTGGTAAAAGTGAATTTAAGCAAGCTTCTGTCAAACAGCGTGGTCAGTTACCTTTATGAAAGCCTCATAAACATTCAGCATGGTGAGATGATCGCCCTCGGCCACAGCAAACTTCCTGCGCTCCCTCGCCTGAGCACAGAGCACACAACAGACAGAGATATACTGCCACAAGTCCGTTCAAAGACAGCATGGTTAAGAAAGCATAAAGAAAACCAACAACAGACTGAAAAAACAAACGTACAGCTGATTTCTTCTGGTTGTGCGGCGCTACAAAAATGTTCTGTATTTGCATCATGGCTGCTATAGTGACGATCTCCTTGGAGCAGCCGAAGTTTCCTGACTCCAGCAGCATCTTGGCAAACATGGGGCTGAGGGGGAACTCGGCCATCCGCACCCCCATGGGGTCAGTGAGACGGCCGAACTGATCCAGACCTGCCAGAGAGAGAGCTGATGAGGATAGCGTTATCATGGCCACTTCAAAATACAGAGAATATTCATTCATTACAAGTTATTCAGAATTTTAAATGCTTTTTCAAAATACTTTTCCAATCAACTGGTCACACCACTGTATGCAGCGTGCAATAAATAACCATTTCGAATATTATTAAAGCACACAAATCAATTAGCAATAGCATAAACGAATACAACTGAACCTAATTTCAGCTACAGAAACTGTAACTAAAAGTTTAAAAACGCTGCATAGTTTTCTTTTCGTAAATAAAATACAGATGAACTAATTAAAGTTATTCAGTCAAGACCAGTGAATGATTTTCTTTTCTTCTTTGATTAACATTAATGACAGGCAGCGTTTATTAACACCGAACGCAAGCACATCTAAAAACACTGCAAATGTACGTTTTCTGTTTGCGTTCACTAAAGACAAAAACAGCTGTTTGTGATGACATTAGAGCTGCACAATCAACCCAATTTCTGATCGCGATTACTATTAACTCAAAGTCCGCTTACGTTATTCTGTCTGCTTATGATATATATTTCTCTTTCTATGTTTTATCTTAAGTGTTTTTACATTGTTTTTAGTTTCAGTATAACATTATAATACCATTCATATTTGTACTTTCGTATAATTTAAAGAGGAACGCAATCTGATGTATAGTTAACATTTGAGGCTTAATACTATATAAAAGCACTAAAGGTTTTTCAGTTTAAGTGTTTTCAGCTGGTCTATTTTCATATAAAAATACTGCATGCAGTTGCATCAAACAATGGTTTAAGCAGGGGTGCACATAAGTGGTCCGCAGGTCCGCATGCGCGACCAAAATAAAAAATGCGTAATATAAATATGTTCTGACAGCGCATTTGCGTATACTGACATGGTTGACAGCTAATGCACAATTACAATCTTAGATCACAAACTGTACTATATAAGTTTTATTTTCAACCTGAAAGCATAAATCTAGGCTATGCCTACTGTTTCAAAGCACAATACAAAACTGTGACATTCATCCACTGACGCTCTTTAATCAGCAGCAGCGCTAAATCCGGAAGCGCGTGTACTTACTTGCCAGCAACCCGCCAAAATAAAAGCCTGCTGATTTTAAGTTTGAATATGAAGAAAACGCTTTTGTTTATTTATTTTTAGACGCTTTTTTCCAAAGCGACTTAAAATTGGGGAATACATAAAGCGATTCTTCTTAAAGAGGCAAACAAACAAAGTAGTAGTAAATATTAGCATTTTATTTTTAAGTTTTTTACTATAAACTAAATGCATTTGTATTTAATACTAGGACTGCTTTTTATTTTTAATAATATTATCACACACTATTATTTAGTTTATTTACTATTATTTAATTTTTTAAAAAACTAAATAAATAAAGTGTAATAATATTATAACTATTATTAAAGTTGCATTTAAAGGGTCACGCTATATGCAGTGTGAGGACCAAACCAAATCTCCAGGTTCTCTTATGAGAACCAGGCTGAAAAAATGATGTGCACCCCTGGGTATAAGCATCATTCAGTGTAAATTGTGATAATCGTGATTATTAATTACAATTACAATTCCAAGGGAATAATCAACAATTACGCTTTTTGTCATTATCATGCAGCTCTAGATGACATACTGATGTAGTTTTCCACGTACTGGTCAATAAATACGAAAGAAGTCAGTTCCAGCGCAGAACAACGGTTACTGCAGTGGAAATGCACTGAACGGTCAGAGAACAGACACAAAACATGAAAACGGTGAACGCAGGAATCATTAAACCGAATGGAAATGCATGCATCTTATGGGACACCTCGTTCTCTGGAACAGTTTTTCGATCCCTAGCGCTAACGAGAACACATGCAGATCCTGCACCAGTGAAAGACTTCTACCTCCGAGAGCGTAGAGCAGCTCCAGGGCCTGGACCATGGACTGAGCAGGTGGAGGCTGCAACACAAACACAGCGATGCTCAGAGCACAACACGGCTTCACACACGTGCTGATGTCTGTTAGCTGAGGTCAGGGGTCACTCACAGACAGGAAGCTGAACCGCAGCACATTGTCAATGCCCAGAGCTTTGAGCTGCAGGATGACCGGAGCCAGATTCGAGCGCTGCATCTCAGGAACCGTCGACTCGGGCAGCTTCTCAAAGTCCTCCTCTGACACACACACCATGGTTTCACAGAGAAAGTACACAGTACAGTATCCTCTGATACAGTGGAGTTCAGTGTTGTAGCACAGCTTTACTGAATTCAGTGTTCAAACGGCATCAAACTTACTTGAAATTACCATTTAATAAATACGTTAACAGAAAAAGTAAATGGTTTTAATTTTGGGTTTTTTTTAATACTTACATTTAGCTTGCTTATTTTTATTTCAGTTTTAGCTTTAGTCATTTTATTATTGCATTTTAAACAACTAAGTTTCCCTTTTTGATTTACATTTTATTTAATTTCAGAAATAATGTGATTCCATATAATGTATGTAACCGATTGAATGAATGTATTATCTATTCATGTGAGAGCACTGTACCTGTGTAGAGCCGGAAACACTTCCCGGCGCGGTTTCTCCCAGCTCTCCCGGCTCTCTGACAGGCCGAGGCTTTAGAGATGGGCGTGACGATCAGAGACTCGATCGCCGTGTGTGGATTATACGCCCTCAGCTTCACAAACGCACAGTCGATCACAAACACCACGCCGTTAATGGTGATGGACGTCTCTGCTATATTGGTGGCGACCACCACCTAAAACACACACACACACACACACGCCCGTCAACAGTGTTCAGTGCAGCTCTGAGTGCAAACAGGACACTAAACCTCTCAGTTCACTGTTTCTGTCCTATATTTGTGACCCTGGACCACAAAACCAGTCATAAGGGTCCATTTTTTTGAACAGATTCATAGATTGCTCAATAAATATGCTTTCCATTGATGTGTTAGGAGGACAATATTTGTCTGAGATACAACTGTGAGAAAATCTGGAATCTGAGGGAGCAAAAACATCAAAATATTGAGAAAATCGCCTTTGAAGTTGTCCAAATGAAGTCTTTAGCATTGTATATAACCAATCAAAACCGAAGTTTTCATATATTTACAGTAGGAAATTAACAAAATAACATGATCTTTACTTAATATCCTAATGATTTTTGACCTTTTAAACCATCCAGTGTATTGTTGGCTATTGCTACAAATATCCCGGTGCTACTGATGACTGCTGTGCTCCGGGGACACAGATGTGTTGGCACCTTTCTGACAGTAGGGGGCATCCTCTCGAACACTCTCATCTGCTCGTTATAGGGCAGGCCCGCGTACATGGGCAGCACACACAGGTGCTTCTTCATCCCGTAACGGGACAAAGTCCGGGCCTGTTCCTGGAGCATAGACACCACCTTCTCCACCTCCTCCTGATGAAAGAGCGGGAAGAAAAGCTTTGATATACGCTGACATCAGAGGAGCCTTAAAAAACATCTTTTAAAAGACATCTTTTTTTAGGACGTGAACAGTTCAAATCAATGCTACAGGTCCACTCCAGAACAACCCTACACATACGTCACTCACACACACACCTGACCAGTGAGAAAGGCCAGCACATCTCCATCCTCCTCCGTCTCGTGGATCTTCATCACGGTTTCCACCGTAGCCTTCACGTAGTCCGGCACAGGACTAGAGACAGAAAACATCCCGTCACTATCATTCGTGGCTCAGAGAGACACTCGTGTCTCACAGGACGGACCAAGCTTCACCTGACAGTGTAGAAAATATCCACGGGGAAAGTGCGGCCCTCCACCGTCAGGATCGCACAGGTGTCTTTATTTGGGTCTCCAGTCTCATTGAGGTTGAAGAAATCGTGGAATTTCTGAGAGAGACAATGTTGTTCATATATCAGATGTAGATGACGTCTAGCTAGCTATCCGCTGAGATCTTCAGTAATCATGCGGCTGACTAGCATGAGCCCTCAGATGGATAATATGTTGTTGTTTTTATTTGAAAATCCTTCAAAAATAGTACACACTACCATCCAAAACTCATGTGGTGTCAAGACTTTCTAATGTTTTTGAAAGAAGACTCTTCTGCTCACCAAGGCTGCATTTATTTGATCAAAAATACAGCAAAAATAGTATTATTCTGAAATATTATTACAATCTAAAATAAGCATTTCAACTATTACTATATTGCAAAATTTAATTCATTTCTGTGATGAAAAGCTGAATTTCAGCATCATATATATACTTCTGTTCAGAAGTTTAGGATCAGAAGGACTTTTAATGTTTTTAAAGAAGCTTCTTATCCTCATCAAAAATATCATCAAAATACGGGGGGGGGGGGGGGGTAATATTGTGAAATATTGGTTTAATATTTTTATATACTTTAAAAAATTATTCCTATGATCGAAAGCTTGAAAGTATTTCCAGCATCATTCCTCCATTCCTGATCTACAGAAATCGTAATATTGGTTAAATAATAAATTAATTAATTTATTTATTATTATTTAAAAATGAATAAATAATAATACTGATTTATTATCAGTGCTGAAACTGTTGTAATATTTTTTGGAACCTGTGATATTAAGTTAAAATGATCAGTGTTTATTTAAAATATATAAATATTTTCTAACAATTAAAGTCTTTACTATCACTTTTTATCCATTTAACACATCCTTGCTGAATACAAGTATTAATTTATATTTATATATATATATATAAAAATAGCTGACCCCAAACTTCTGAATAGTAGTGTATATTGTAACACAAAATTTCTATTTTGAATAAACATTGTTTTTAACTTTTCAAAGAATCAAAAGAAAAAAGTATCACACAGGTCCCAAAAAGCACAAAATAGCACAACTGTTTTCAGCACTGATAATAAATCAGCATATTATTATGATTTCTGAAGATCATGTGACACTGAAGACTGGAGGAATGATGCTAAAAATAAAGCTGCGCATCACAGGAATAACATTACAGTTTAAAGTATATCAAAATTAATATTTCACAAAATACAAAATAAAAAAATCTGGATTTTTGATCAAATAAATGCTGCCTTGATGAGGAGAAAAATCTTCTTTAAAAGAGCATTAACAATCTTACTGATCCCAAACATTTAAATGGTACTGTATATAAAATCATAAAACAATGATGATAATGAAAATATCTTACACCTCTTTGCAATGTGCATGATTTTATCATTTCTGAATTACATTTTTTATACGAGGACATACAGACAACGTGGTCACAGTGATACTGAGTGACCAACATGTAGAAATATGCAGAAGAAAAAGGAAATGTAATGAAGTTTATTAAAGGGTTAGTTCACCCAATAATCTAAATTATGTCATTAATGACTCACCCTCATGTTGTTCCAAACCGGTAAGACCTCCGTTCATCTTCTGAACACAGTTTAAGATATTTTAGATTTAGTCCGAGAGCTCTCAGTCTCTCCATTGAAGCTGTGTGTACGGTCTACTGTCCATGTCCAGAAAGGTAAGAAAAACATCATCAAAGTAGTCCATGTGACATCAGAGGCTCAGTTCGAAATTAGAAATTTAGAAATTTTTGAAGCATCGAAAATACATTTTGGTCCAAAAATAGTAAAAACTACAACTTTATTCAGCATTGTCTTCTCTTCCAGGTCTGTAGTGAGAGAGTTCAAAACAATGCAGTTTGTGATATCCGGTTCGCGAACGAATCACTCGATGTAACTGGATCTTCTTGAACCAGTTCACCAAATCGAACTGAATCGTTTTAAACGGTTCATGTCTCCAATACGCATTAATCCTCAAATGACTTAAGCTGTTAACATGTTTAATGTGGCTGACACTCCCTCTGTGTTCAAACAAACCAATATCCCGGAGTAATTCATTTACTCAAACAGTAAACTGACTGAACTGCTGTGAAGAGAGAACTGAAGATGAACACCGAGTCGAGCCAGAGATAACGAACAAAACATTGACTCGTTCACGAGTCAAGAACCGGTTGCATCGGTTTTAAGATAGGGGTGTGCACGGATAGTCGAACATTCGAATATTCGTTCTGCTCTAATTATTCGATAAATAAAAATGATATTCGAATTTCGCAAAAAAAAAAAAAGTTCACAATAAAACCTAATTTGGTCACTTTCTTTGATTCTCCATGGAATATTTGAAGGTGTATGCAAGCAAAAAATAATTAATGAATGAATAAGGGGCCATTGACATATCGCGCCTAATAACGCGTGGAAAAGGCAATGCGCGCCGCTTTCTCCTTCTTTCCAAAGCGCTCGGGCAGAAGCACTCCTGAGGCGACGCGTTCTCTCCATGAAAACGGAAATCTCAGCAAAGGATAAATGGATTTGCAGCACACAAAATAAATCGCTTTCAGTAGCTCTGCTACTAAATTTATTTTAAAATGGCAATCCATATACAGCTATGATCAGCTGTTCCTTCATCTTGACTGAGCTTTCAACGTTGTTAAGGGAAAGGATGAAGCTGATTGGTTAGTTCTTGTCACATGACCTGCGGTGCGCTTGCTGCATTCTGAAAGTTGAGATGTTTTTAACTCGATGCTGTTCGGACGCGCCTGGAAAAAACGAGCGCGTCGCACCGCGTGCGCATCGCGACCGCGTCGCTTCCATTATGAGGGAGCATACCGCGCGCCTACATTGGAAATAACGAACTTGAGCATGCAAAAGACGCGATATGTGAACGCCCCCTAAGAACTGCTTCTTCTACAGTACTTCACATATGCCGTGGAGAATCACAGAAAGTGACCGAATTCAAGAACATTGTTGCGGCATCTCTCAAGCAACGAATAAACACTGCTAACTTGGAGAATGCAGTGAAAACTCCTCTTCTCGCGTCTGCCCTAGACCCTCGGCACAAACATCTCAGGTTTCTCGATGAAAACATGAGAGAAGTAAGAAAAAAAAAACTTTTTTGAACATTATCAGAACATTTTCCTTGATGCGAGTGGTGCGGATGCAGCCGCCGTCACCAACGATGAAGAGGATGAAATGCCCACTCGTCCGAAAAGGCTGAGCCAGTTCTTCAGCGATGATTACAGAGAGTCCAGCCGAGACGAGTGGGAACAGTTCTTGCTGGAGCCATGTATTGCAACAGATGAGGATCCCATTCAAGTGGTGAAACGAAACCACGAAGCGCTTCACAAAACGTATTCGCTTAGCACACCGTTATTTGTGAGTCCCGCCAATGTCTGTGCCGTCAGAGCGTGTTTTCTCCGCGGTCGGCCTTATTGTTAACAGACTAAGGAGCCGACTTTCCCCCGATCATGTTTACATGCCCGTATTTCTTAACAAGAACATTTGAAACAATAGAAAAAAAGCAAAAAAGATTTGCTGACAGTTTAAAAGTGAAGTGTAAGCTACATTCTGTACAATAGCCTAATTGCTGCAGACTGCTTTACGTTTTTTCTTTGTTCACTTTATTTATTTTTTTTGCTTTTAATCTGTACTTTTGTTTGTTTGCACGCATTGTTAAAGGTTTTCAGCTACAAAACACGATGTGTAATGTTCAAGCTTATTCAAGCTAAGCTTGTTGAAAATGACGAAAAGAAATGTTGCTGAAAAATAACATCTGACTCATTAAACTTAATTTAAATAAACATTCGAATATTCGTTTTTTGTGAGCTCAAATATTCGAATGTGATATATGTGGAAAACGCCCATCCCTATTTTTGGATCACCAGTAGTTCTTTCTGACAGTTTGATTCAATAAACCGGTTGAAGAAAACGGTTCACCGGTTCTTTTGCGCTCGACGTAATGCCGTCATTGGCGATGATTGCCCTTGATTGAAGCCTTCGGTTTACCCGCACTCATAACATTAGCACAGAATCAGTTCAGAATCAATCACCAAAAGAATCAGTTCAGTTCAGACGCTCTGTGTGTCGGTCTGCTTCACACTGAATCACACGTGCGCAGTATCATCAGCTCCTCGGTTCTCGAATCGGATGCGTCTGACAAAAACGGTTCTTGACTCGTGAACGAGTCATTATCTCTCTTCACAGCAGTTCAGTCAGTTTACTGTTTGAGTAAATGAATTACTCCGGGATATTGGTTTGTTTGAACTCAGAGGGAGTGTCCCTCTGACCCTCTGATGTCACATGGACTACTTTGAAGATGTTTTTCTTACCTTTCTGGACATGGACAGTAGACCGTACACACAGCTTCAATAGAGGGACAGAGCTCTCAAACTAAATTTAAAATATCTTAAACTGTGTTCAGAAGATGAACGGAGGTCTCACGGGTTTGGAACGACATGAAAGGGAGTTATTAATGACAAAATTTTGATTTATGGGTGAACTAACCCTTTAATACATGAGGGTTATAAAAAAAAGTACTTAAAATAGTGATTGTGAGTGTGAGGAAATACTAGTTTTTATCAAATGACATTAGAACATTTAGAGTTAAATTTAAATATCGAGCATCAAGATAAAAGTTTCCCTAAGCAAAAAAAATAGATGACCCTTATTTTTTTACCATGAATTACTGAACTAATATCATTTAGTGTAGCAATAGTTCATATAGCAATAAATCTTTTCAGGCACATTTCCAGCAGAAATCATTAGATGAGGATCTCAGTTTAGCTCCAAAAACTAATTAATTATTATTTTAAATATTTACCAAAGATTGCCACTATCCTTCAAACTACTAGGCTACTAGGTTTTACCCATTTGCAAGAGGTTTTTAATAATTTAAAATCAACAAAAATTTAGTATGATAATTTATTGTTCTACGTGTTTTAATAAGCACAAGTGTTTTTTTTTTGTTTTTTTTTACAAATATATCTGTGACAAAGTAACTTTATTTCACCCATGTATATTTAGTCAGAGGTTGGATTTACCTTGGCATCCAAAGTGGCTGAAGCAACGATCAAACGCAGGTCTCTGCGCTTCTTCTGAATCTGTAAAGACAGAGATAACAATGGATAGAAAAACCTCACACATATGCTCATCTGACAGATGAAAGAAAGCAAATAGAGCATCACCTTCTTCAGGAGGCCGATGGCGATGTCAGTGTAAAGTGTTCGCTCATGAGCTTCATCCAGAATTATCACACTACACCAAAACAACACCAATGATATGATCAGAAATCAGCCCGTCACCAGGAAACCTCTCAGTGCACATTAGGCCTTTCAAAATTACTGAAAAACTACATTCAAATTGTGTACTTCGAAATTAGCAATATTCAAATTATATTTTAATTTAAAAGACATCATTTCAGTTGGGGGAACAAAGCTTTTGGCTTCTCTCCTGAGGCCACAAGCAAAATATTACTAATTCACATTTATTAAAGTAATAAAATAACACTGCTATCTTTAAAAGGGAATAATGTTAAAAAATAATAATAATTATTAACCACATATAATTACTTGTTGCATAAACAATTATAAACAAAACAGCATCATGTATGTATCCAAAGTTAAATAAAAAGGTCCTAAGAGTACTCTTTCATTTAAAAACATGAGATGCAGTAGGATGGGTAAAAACCCACCATAAAGTTGAGACATGTTTTTTTAAAAGTTGAACATCTCAGGTTATGTATGTAACCCTGGTTCCCTGAGAAGGGAACGAGACACCGCATCCTCTAGCGGTCGCTATGGGGAACGCCTTCACCCTGACAGGTGTCTAATGCAAATATATAAACATGACAATAAACATTGGCCGGCGACAGCCTATGATGTCATCACCGGTGCGACCACAGTCGGTGTGTTCCAAACGGGATATATCGCCCTCTGAAGGGCACTTTGGGGTGAAAACAATCACGGCCACCATATTTAAGGGTCGTTCTAAACCAAAGTGCTCAAAACTGGTGACTTCAAAGGGCCCATCTGAATGAAGGATTTCGAAGGGTACAACTGATGGACACTTTGGCATCCCATGATACTTTGCAAAGATTATTTCCATGATGAAGGTGCCTCTGTATGGGCATGAGATGATTTCGCAGAAGGGCACTTCAAGGAAATGTTGTTTGGTCCCCTACACCCTTCAAAGCTCCACTCCAGAGGGTAAACTCTTTGAAGGGATTAAGGAATAGTGGTCGCTATGGAAAAACGGTATACTCATGCTGCCATGCTGAGGGGAGTGCATGTCAAGCACAAAAGCAAGCAATAAGTACCAACTCTAAGGCACCCTAGGGGCAACTCCCAAAACCTTGGTAAAGGCTGTCAGTGCCACAGTCACCTTCGGCGAAAGGCCAGAGCTGGATACCTCATTAACATACCTGTTAAGGGATGGAACTGAGGAAGCCTAAACCCAGGGCACTGCTCGAAGACTTGGAATCAGAAAAAAATGTATTCCTTTAAGGGGATATGGCCAAGCGTTTAGGGGCACTATAACTAGACCCTGGCCTGTCACCCAGGGGCTACCACCAGCTCTCTCAAGAGCTTGCTCAAAGGAACTGACACAACAGACCCTTAGTAGCAAACACCCTGCTTAAAAAGGTTTCACCAAGCATGCATCAGTTGAGTGGGGCCTCCAACTGAAAGGAGCATCACCAACTTAAGTAACAGTAGTCACAGAACAAGCTCCGGAGCATCATGCTCATACATAACTTGAAGGAGCGAAGCACCCAACTCTCAGAATGAGAGGGGGGCATAGATGTTCAACTTGGAAGCAGTTTTCTCAGATGACCCTCTTGTGTGAAGGGAGCACTACAAGCCCATCCACAAAAGCACCCCATCAGGGAGGCAGAACAGGGCCTAACCAACTGGTATTGCGGTCTCACAGAGCTTTGGGGAGCAGAGAACTCAAATCTCAGGCTGAGAGGGAGACTCAGACGCTCAGGAGGGAGTGGCATGCTCACAGGTGACACTCTGGAGTGAGGGGAGCACTGCTAAGCTCAACCATAAGAGCAGCCTGGCAGGGAGGCAGACAGGCCTAACAACCTGGCATGGCTGCTTGTAAGGAGCAGAGAACTTGACTCACAGAATGAGAGGAGAACTCAATGCTCGGTTGAGAGCTCATAGGTGACCCTCTAAGATGAGGGAAGCACTGCTAGCTCAACCGAAAGCATCCCACTAGAGAGGCAAATGGAGGCTCTCTGAATAGAAGAGAAACTCAGGCGCACTGTTTGGGAGCTGCATATTCGCAAGTGACCTCCCAGAATGAGGGGTAGCACTGCTAAACTCAACCAAAATAGCAGCCTAAGAGAGAGAGAGGCCTAACAACCTGAAATGGATGCTCAATGGAGCTGCTAAATGGAGCTCCAGGCCTCAGACGCTCAAATGGGAGTGGCATGTTCAAAGGTGACCCCTCTAGGTCGAGGGGAGCACTGCTAGGCTCAACCAAAAAAGGGACAACTCGCCAGGACAGCAGCAAGTGGCTAAACTACCTGGTGTTGCTGCCAAGAGAGGACTTGACTCCCAGTAATGAGAGAAAAACTAATCTAGACCAGAACGAGCGTTCAATAGCCTCGGGGCAGAATTCCTAACTATCAGGTAGAGAGGAGTATTCACATGATCTGCTTGGGAGCAGCGAGCTCATTAAAGACTCTCCTAGAGTAAGGGAAGCACTGCCAAGCTCAGAGAAGCAGATTGACAGCTGAACACAGTCCTATGCTCCCGGAGCGTTGGTCCCGTTTATCCAAGCTCGAAGGAGCCAGCAGAAACAACAGGACCTAATGGTCCACTCATGCACAAAGAGCTACTGCTCCTCAGACTCAAAGCACTTAGGAAGGGTCTCCACAGAGAAGGAAACCTGTCTCACTCATACCTCAGTGTACTCAAGCCCACTACACAGGGGGTGACTCAATGGTTCAAACATAAGGGCAGTGTGACAGGGAGGTTCAAAAAAGGACTCTTTAACAATCTATCGATACTGCAGAATGAAGTGAGTTTGATCAGTGCCTCAGCAAGAGGAGCTGTATAAAATGTGCATAATGGTGAGTGGATGACTCAAAACTTAGGAATCATCTTGGGGCAAGGCACGAGTAACTTTCCCTGGCTGGGACAGATTCTTGAAGCAATCGCCCAGCCGGGACATCAGTAAGCATGTCACAAAGTATTACACTCCAAAGAATGCTCCAATGAAAGACATTGCGGGTCTTTGAGGTTGCAGTGAAGGAACACTCAATCTGGGAGCAGCAGGCTCGTAGTTAACCTTCTGCAGTGATGAAAACACTTCCAAGCTCGACCATAAGGCTAGTGTTATTAACAGAGCTGAAACTGGGAGCAGCAGGCTCATATACAACCTTCCGTAGTGAGGGGAGCACTGCCAAACTCAACCAGAAAGCTAGTCTAAGAGGGCAGGCTCCTACATCACCCTTATCCTCAAGAACAACAGGACCCAAAGCCATTCATGCACATGGTAAAGCTCCTCAGAGCGAGTGCCTAAGAACAGACCTTCAGAAGAAGGGAACACATGTAGTGGAATGACAAAGCTCAACTTGACTTGACTTGAAAACTCATGTGCAAACTCATGTACATGTGCAAAATGGACACAAGGTAGCTTAAGAATCAAGAAGCCCCTCAGAACGAGACCCGTAGGGCCTCGGAGGTTGTAGCGTTAAGGTTAGGGAACCAGGTTCTGCGTCAGTGACCTACTCGCAAATAGCCCTCAGGCTAGCGAGAGGGGAGTACAGCCAAGCTCCTAACCCCAGAGTTCAGGGCCAAGCATTAAAGAGGCTCACAAGCCAACACTTGAGCAAAGAGAGTCATACAACCCTGAATGAAAGTAAAGGCACAGAAAATGGGCTCTCAGTGTGCAGTATAATATGGTTATCTGATATCTACAAACTCTGGTAAATGATGAAGTACTCACCTCCTCTCTCAGTAGGCCCGTGAATGCATTATGATCAGCACAAGTCATCTTCTCGTGAGTCGAGCATGTTCAGTTCATGCTTGTCTCTCACAAAGAAATAAGCAATGAATGCAATGAGCGCATTCAACTTCCAGGAGAGCTCTTCACCACACACACAACACATGAGCCATGTGAAACTGCAAGAGAACATGCACTCCTAGTCGTGCTTAGCTTACCGCTCAGAGAAGACGAAGAAGAGGATGACGTGTTCTTCCAGCTCCCTTTTAAACTGTGGTTGTGCTGGTAATGAAATTATAGGCTGTTTCTGACCAATGTTATTGTCATGTTTAGATATATGCTTTAGACACCTGTCTCGCCGAAGACGTCTCCCATAGCGACCGCTAGAGGACACAGTTTAAAGTTCCCTTGGAAGGGAACTTACATTTATTTTACATGACTTTCTAAAATTGCTGCTCTCTTGTGCGAGATGTGAGTGCAACGTTAATAGATGTCTCCATAGAACATGAAATAAATATGCATTTTGTGTGTATGTCTTGGTTTCAATTTTGACGTAAACAAGATCTTCTCCGCATTGATGTTCCCTTTTTCTGCAATTTTTTGAATAAACAACACAGCAGCACCGCATCCAGTTGGTTAAACTGGATAGGGTATAAAAATAAAAATAAAAAACATTAAAAGGCAACAACATTTACATTGTCATCGCACTTATATTGTGTGCCATTGATAAGGCAGTCTGACACACCTACAATTTTAAAGCGTTTTTGCATTCGAATGTGGATTTTTGTTTTTTTCGTCAAATATTCAAAGCACCACTGCTGCTTTACCTGTACTTCTTCAGCAGCGGGTCAGACATCATCTCCCGAACCAACATCCCGTCTGTCAGAAACTGAGACCGAGAGAACAGGAAGTCACTGTAAAGATGGACAGCAGACGTAACACTAATAAACCAGATTCTGCCTGTACCTTAATGCGTGTGGCGTGCGGGTCAGAGCAGTCATCGAAGCGGATGCTGTAGCCCACCTCATGCCCCAGATATGCCCCCCGCTCCTCCGCCACACGTCCGGCTACCTGTGAGCACACGATCACATACAGAGAGCAGCCGACAGCAGACATTCACGTTCAGATTTAACTGAAGAGAAGAGTTACGTACAGATGTGGCAGCCACTCGCCGCGGCTGAGTCACGCCGATCACCTTCCCGTCCGCCGCCCATCCCGCCTCCAGCAGATACTGCCCAAACATCAACAACATCACAACACACTTCTGACCTACAAGACTCTCTTTTCTGCTTCGGTCAAGCAAATCTGTTTATTGACCTTAATTCATTATACAGCAAGATTTATTTGACTAAAATGCTGAGACCTTTAGTTGACTAAAACAAAAAAGATAAGGTTGACAAAATATGATAAAAACTAATAAGGACATTCTACATAGGATTAAGACTAAAGTTGAAAATAGGTGGCAAAAGTATCACTAACTTTGAGCATAAGAAAGTCACACTGCAACGGTCGTGATTAGAGGTGGGAATCTATGGGTATCTCACGATTCGATTCGATTAATGATGAAATCCACACAAAATCTATTTCAAAATCGCAGGCGATTGTTTGTCGATTCTGAAAGCGATTTTGTGTAGCTTGTAAATGGTAAATGGACTGCATTTATATAGCGCTTTCAACAGACCACATGGCCATCCAAAGCGCTTTACAAGTTGCCTCACATTCACCCATTCACACACTCATTCATACACTGACTGCGGTGTCAGCAATTAAAGGCGTCATCCAGCTCGTCAGGAGCAGCTGGGGTTAGGTGTCTTGCTCAAGGACACCTCGACACTAGGTCAGGTGGAGCGGGGATTGAACCACCAACCTTCCGGTTTGTAGACAACCTACATGAACCACTGAGCCACTGCCGACCCACATAGTGAAATATAGCTCTGTGTAGTAAATGCCGCTCCACCTGAACCAGTGTTGCCAAGTCCGCGGTTGTTTTTCATGTCCGTGGGTTGAAGCGACCCCAATACCAATAACGTGATGTTTAGCCCCTAAAATGCGTGCACACGTTCCAAATGCGGGAAAAATAAACAATCTCAGAATCGATTCTGAAATGTTCCGAACCGATTCAGAATTTTTGAAGAGAGAATCGAGATGCATCGGAGAATCTATTTTTTCTCCCACCCCTAGTCGTGATATGATGTCACACAGTTTTAAGTTTATGTCTTAACTCAGATAGGAGGTCATGCTGTGACATATCGATCTGCCGTTGCTCACACATGTTTCATGGCTTCATGTGATGTGAATTCACAGGTCAGAGTTCAACAAGCTTGAACTTTGGAACGCTTGGAAACTTTTTACACAGGCTCGTGTTTCCAGTCTGATGCATTTGCATGCGTATGAATGGAAGTCAATGGAACGAAAAGTGCACCGCCCCCTTAGGTTGATATTGACTGATTGAGGAAAAGCTTTACGTCTGATTGGCCAGCGCTGGACAAACCTGTGGGATTTGTGTGCTTTTTCCAGATCCTGTTTCTCCAACAATCACCACAGTCTGGAAACTCTCCACCAGATACAGGATGTTGTTTCTGTGCTGGATGCAAAAAAATAAAAAAGATTTTAAAAAAAACATCATTTATAAATGCAGAAACTTCACTATAAAATAAAACTGTATTGTAAACATGCAAACAAAATTATAAAGTAAAGTACGTTTTCAAAAAAGGATCAATTTTGTTACATCTTCTAATAAAAATATAAAGGTAGCAGCATAAAATTATAATTAGTGGTGTTTGCTTTAAAATATTCATAATTTGCAATAATTCATAACACACCAGAAACACTTAATTAATTAAACTCTGTTAATTAAACTAACACTGAAATAAAATACAATTCTTAGAAGAAAACCTAAACACTATGAATTTTGCATTGGCAAATAAGGGTAATAAATGTTTAACCTAAAGTATTAAAATTACATTAACTAAAACAGAAATGTATAAAAAAAAACTTGAAAAGCATGTACGGAGTACTTAAAAAAATAATATGAAAAAGAATGACAACACATGAACAGAAAAGAGCTACTAAAACTCGAAGTTACATTAAAATGAAAGCTGAAATCATATCAGTACAAGTGCTTCAAACTCTTAATAGATCCAGTAACAGTGTTTGTGTGGACACCTTGAAGACGGGCAGCCTCTGCCTCTGTTTCTCGATGGAGAGTGCTGTGTGGGGGTTATAGATGATGGGGGAGCCGGTGGTCTCAGAGCACAGATCCCTCTCCTCACACACACCTGGAGCCTCCGAGCCTGACACACACACACACACACACACACACACACACACACACACACACACACAGAGACAGACACACAGACAGACCCACATGTGAATGAATGAATGTGGATGAATGCTGCGCGTCAGTCAGAATCGAGTCATCCTAGCGCGTTACAGCGCGGTCACTTTGCTGTGTTCTGTGTTCTGTTGCTGTGATGCATGTGGCACGTGATCGTGTTATTACATTAGAGTCATGCAGCACTGCAGTCACACACTAATACATCAAACACACACTTGAGAACAGAGAAACAACAACACGCCGCTGCGGCACGCCTTCACTCTGTAGTTATTACTACCAGACAAAATATAAGTGAACATGTCAGCATAACTCTGTGAGATGTGATGCGATTTTTACCGGGTTTCCAGAATTTCATGGTGGAGTGGGGCGCCGCCATGATGCACTACGTTATCGAGCGTAATGACGCGTGGACGTCATACAGTTGCGTCGGTACGCTCTGTCGCATAGTTACATTCACCCATAGACAGTAAAAGACCTGTCGTTGTGTAAACCATGCTGTAAACTGGCCTGTCAATCATGTTGTCACAGTAAACGTCCTCCACATTTCATCTCATTTAACTTCCTACCGTGTTGGAGAGAAATTAAGCCGTGGGTCTTTATGCAGAAAACTCTGCTCATAATTATGCATTTTAAAGTTAATGGCCAAACGGATGTTTATAAAAAGTTCACAATGTTGTTACAGATGAAATATCCTAACAGAGATAACATACATTAAAAAAATTAACAGGTTAAATTGCAGATTATTAGTAACTCAAATCCCGTCGGTCGCGCACATGCGCCATGTTTGTAGTTTTCCAACTTTTTTATTCGTGTTTAAAATGCAGAACCGAATCGTCAAAGCGCAATGGATTGTGGGTAATATTAGCCACGGCACGGATCATCGACGCTTCAAAAGTCCATAGTGGACCATCCGGGGACTTTTGGCATACTCTTTTAACCATACTATTCTTTGGGACACACTTATTTTAATCTCACATACTGTTTAGGACGGATAGTATGAACATGGGACGCAGGGAAAGACATTCCTCGTACTTCTTCACCTTCGTTAGGTTTTAACGACAGCCGAAACCTGCCTACTGCCATCTTCTGGAGTTATATTATTAAAACAACTCCTCGCCTCCATTCTTGTATTATTAATATATCCTTTAGTCCACGTCCAGTTAGTCCTACACTTTCCATTAGTTCCATCATAATATTCATCTGTTTCATGTTTCCTACACACAGTAATCACGTGCTCTGTGCATTGTTGTTGTTTTAAATAAAATAAATACACTTAAAAACACGAATGTTAATTAATCCTAATTTAGAAAGTAAAATATTAAATGCAATGACACAATAATTCGTTATGTTGGTAAAATACTTGGGTAAGTTTGGTAGTAATTGATATCCATCCATCAGAGATCATTGCATGTAATCTTTCTCTCCATCTTCTCAGAGACTCTCCCCTTCTTTAGCACCACAGATCTCGACTTTGCAGGATTGTTTTGTTTATAATCGTGCCATCACGGTTTTCTTTTGCACTCTCGTGCAGCACTTTGGTCATTTTTAAAATGTGCTATATACATTTTTTAACTGCATTGTATAGTATAGACATAACTTTTGTACATAAACATACAAACAATACAAAACAGAAATAAATATTCCTGCTTTACAAAAAAAAGAAAAAAAAGAAGACATATTGTTAGACAAGCCATTTAAAACCTCATATAGTCAGAACTGGGCAATCAATCCAAAGTAATTAATTCTCAAATGTAAGATGCACAAATCGAATCTATGCCTTATAGTAACATATTAAACTGTGAAATGACTGTCAAAAGCATGATTTACATTCTCAGTTTGAACAAAAGCAAAGTTTTACACAATAATGCATTTCATTATTGCATTTTTAAGAAAATGGATAAGTTAAAAGTA
>NC_081791.1:5218200-5250700 GCF_963082965.1 Carassius carassius
AAGATAACTATAAAGATGACGATATTAGCGTCCACACCATCGAACGATATCGTCTGTGTATTCTAAGCGGACGCGCGTCTGCTGCTTTAAATCGTCGAGCTCATTACAGCAGGATTGATTCTGATTGGCTGGCAATGTTTTATCGTTCATCAGGAAAAAAAATCGTTCTGAAAGTGATTCCAACGATATCATTTCTCTGTGCCTTTATCGTTATAGTTGTGGTGTGGACTCTGCTATTCTTTAATATTGAGAACGATTTTTAGAACTATATCTTTATCGTTATCTTTATTGTTATCTTTATAGTTATCGTGCTTGGTGTGAACAGGCCTTAATACACATCCCAATTTTTCCTCAACTGTTTACTTTCACTCAAGAAATAACAGACAGTTTTTTAGGGCATAATTTCCAAGGTGGATATTTTGACATATTTTGTCGGCACAAGAGCAAAAAATTAGCAAATTCGATGTTCAAGTGTTTTGAGACAAGATGTGATAAGATGCATAGCAGATTGTCATCACTCAATGGCTGGATGTCTAAGTGGTGCCCACAGAATAACATAGGTTTCATAGACAATTGGACGAGCTTTTGGGGCAGACCTGACCTGTTGAAAAGAGATGGTCTTCATCCCTCCTGGGGTGGCGCCACTCTTCTCTCTAGAAATATGGCAAATAGTCTTAGTGTTTATACTTGACTAACTGGGGCCCAGGTCAGGAAGCAGACAGACTGGCTAAACCGACTGTCTGCTAGCTGCCTCCCGTCACAGAGGTCAGTTAATTCTCAGCACATAGAGACTCTTTCACCTAGATATCACACTATAGAGACTGTGTCTGTTCCCCGAACTAGAAAAAACAAAAAACGTCCAAACCAAGTTAAGAATAACAATTTAAATGAGGTTCAACATATAAAAAACAGAAGCAATATGGATAAACAAATGATAAAGCTTGGCTTATTGAATATCAGATCCCTTTCTACGAAAACACTTTTTGTAAATAATATGATCACTGATCATTATATAGATGTGCTCTGTTTGACAGAAACCTGGCTAAAACCTGATGATTACATTATTTTAAATGAGTCCACCCCCCAAGATTACTGTTATAAACATGAGCCCCGTCTAAAAGGCAAAGGTGGAGGTGTTGCTTCAATTTATAACAACGTTTTCAGGATTTCTCAGAGGGCAGGCTACAAGTATAACTCGTTTGAAGTAATGGTGCTTCATATAACATTATCCAGAGAAACAAATGTTAATGATAAATCCCCTGTTATGTTTGTACTGGCTACTGTATACAGGCCACCAGGGCACCATACAGACTTTATTAAAGAGTTTGGTGATTTTACATCCGAGTTAGTTCTGGCTGCAGATAAAGTTTTATTAGTTGGTGATTTTAATATCCATGTTGATAATGAAAACGATGCATTGGGATCAGCATTTATAGACATTCTGAACTCTATTGGTGTTAGACAACACGTTTCAGGACCTACTCATTGTCGAAATCATACTCTAGATTTAATACTGTCACATGGAATTGATGTTGATGGTGTTGAAATTATTCAGTCAAGTGATGATATCTCAGATCATAATTTAGTTCTGTGCAAAATTCATATAGCCAAAATTGTAAATTCTACTTCTTGTTACAAGTATGGAAGAACCATCACTTCTAACACAAAAGACTGCTTTTTAAGTTATCTTCCTGATGTAACCAAATTCCTTAGCATATCCAAAACCTCAGAACAACTTGATGATGTAACAGAAACTGTGGACTCTCTCTTTTCTAGCACTTTAAATAAATTTGCTCCTTTACGCTTAAGGAAGGTTAAGGAAAACAGTTTGACACCATGGTATAATGAGCATACTCGCACCCTAAGGAGAGCAGCCCGAAAAATGGAGCGCAGCTGGAGGAAAACAAAACTAGAGGTATTTCGTATTGCTTGGCGGGAAAGTAACATATCCTACAGAAAAGAATTAAAAACTGCTAGATCCGATTACTTTTCTTCTCTTTTAGAAGAAAACAAACATAACATAACATTAATTCCTCATTGTCATTAGGATATGTCCCCAAAACCTTCAAACAGGCTGTTATTAAGCCTCTCATCAAAAAACCACAACTTGACCCCAAAGAATTAGTTAATTATAGACCAATCTCGAATCTCCCTTTTCTGTCCAAGATACTAGAAAAGGTGGTATCCTCTCAATTATATTCCTTCTTAGAGAAAAATGGTATATGTGAGGATTTCCAGTCAGGATTTAGACCATATCATAGTACTGAGACTGCTCTCCTTAGAGTTACAAATGATCTGCTCTTATCATCTGATCGTGGGTGTATCTCTCTATTAGTTTTATTTGATCTTAGTGCTGCGTTTGACACAATTGACCACAACATTCTTTTGCATAGACTTGAACACTTTGTTGGCATCAGTGGAAGTGCATTAGCATGGTTTAAATCGTACTTATATGACCGCCATCAGTTCGTAGCAGTGAATGAAGATGTATCCTATCGATCACAAGTGCAGTATGGAGTACCTCAAGGCTCAGTACTAGGGCCGCTACTCTTCACGCTTTATATGTTACCCTTGGGAGATATCATCGGGAAACATGGTGTTAGCTTTCACTGTTATGCTGATGATACTCAGCTCTATATTTCTTCGCAGCCCGATGAAACACACCAATTTGAAAAACTAATGGATTGCATACTCGATATAAAAAACTGGATGACGAGTAATTTTTTACTGCTAAATTCTGAAAAAACAGAGGTGTTAATTATAGGACCTAAAAACTCCGCTTGTAATAACCTAGAACACTGTCTAAGACTTGATGGTTACTCTGTCAATTCTTCGTCATCAGTTAGGAACCTAGGTGTGCTATTTGATCGCAATCTTTCCTTAGAAAGCCACGTTTCTAGCATTTGTAAAACTGCATTTTTCCATCTCAAAAATATATCTAAATTACGGCCTATGCTCTCAATGTCAAATGCAGAAATGTTAATCCATGCATTTATGACCTCAAGGTTAGATTATTGTAATGCTTTATTGGGTGGTTGTTCTGCACGCTTAGTAAACAAACTACAGCTAGTCCAAAATGCAGCAGCAAGAGTTCTTACTAGAACCAGGAAGTATGACCATATTAGCCCGGTCCTGTCCACACTGCACTGGCTCCCTATCAAGCATCGCATAGATTTTAAAATATTGCTTATTACTTATAAAGCCCTGAATGGTTTAGCACCTCAGTATTTGAATGAGCTCCTTTTACATTATAATCCTCTACGTCCGCTACGTTATCAAAACTCAGGCAATTTGATAATACCTAGAATATCAAAATCAACTGCAGGCGGCAGATCCTTTTCCTATTTGGCGCCAAAACTCTGGAATAACCTACCTAACATTGTTCGGGAGGCAGACACACTCTTGCAGTTTAAATCTAGATTAAAGACCCATCTCTTTAACCTGGCATACACATAACATACTAATATGCTTTTATTATCCAAATCCGTTAAAGGATTTTTAGGCTGCATTAATTAGGTAAACCGGAACCGGAAACACTTCCCATAACACCCTATGTACTTGCTACATCATTAGAAGAATGGCATCTACGCTAATATTAGTCTGTTTCTCTCTTGTTCCGAGGTCACCGTGGCCACCAGATCCAGTCTGTGTCCAGATCAGAGGGTCACTGCAGTCACCCGGATCCAGTACGTATCCAGACCAGATGCTGGATCAGCACCTAGAAAGGACCTCTACATCCCTGAAAGACAGCGGAGACCAGGACAACTAGAGCCCCAGATACAGATCCCCTGTAAAGACCTTGTCTCAGAGGAGCACCAGGACAAGACCACAGGAAACAGATGATTCTTCTGCACAATCTGACTTTGCTGCAGCCTGGAATTGAACTACTGGTTTCGTCTGGTCAGAGGAGAACTGGCCCCCCAACTGAGCCTGGTTTCTCCCAAGGTTTTTTTCTCCATTCTGTCACCGATGGAGTTTCGGTTCCTTGCCGCTGTCGCCTTTGGCTTGCTTAGTTGGGGACTCTTCATCTACAGCGATATCGTTGACTTGATTGCAAATAAATGCACAGACACTATTTAACTGAACAGAGATGACATAACTGAATCCAATGATGAACTGCCTTTAACTATCATTTTGCATTATTGACACTGTTTTCCTAATGAATGTTGTTCAGTTGCTTTGACGCAATGCATTTTGTTTAAAGGGCTATATAAATAAAGGTGACTTTGACTTTGACATGTAAGGTAATAAGTAAAAAATTCAATAGAAAAACAATTATTTAATTTATACGTTCAGTACACTTGAAGTGCTAATACAACAGAAGCAACATGTAACAACAGTATAACCTTCAAGTATCAAGAATACAGATAATGCAATAAGTTAAAGTTAAATGGAAAAACAATTCAGTTTAGAGGTTCAGTGCAAGTGTAGTGCAAATACAACAGGTGTAAAATGTAAGTATAACCTTAAAGTATCAAGAACATTGATAGTAAAAAGTTAAATAGAAAAACAAAGTTAGAAGTTCAGTGTAACTTGTGGAAATAAAACAGGTGTAACATGTAATAGTGTAACCTTCAAGTATCAAGAACATAAATAATGCAATAAGTGAAAAAAGGTAAATAGACAATTATTAAAACTAATTAATTCTGTCACAGTGTCTGGGTTGTGTCCCTGGGTTTCCACTAGATGTCCCCCTTTCTCATGGTGTCTGTCACCTTATCACTTCCTGTTCCCTTATTTGGTCACCTTCCTCCTTGTTGAGTAATTGATTGTTCCCCACCTGTCTCCTGTTCCCTCATTATCCTTCTGTGTATTTATACCCGGTCTGTCTGAGTCTGTGATACGGAGTCCTTGTTTAATGTTGATGTTAATTCAGGTCCGACATCTTGCCTTGCCTTGCCTTGCCTTCATGTTTTGTTTATGTTTGGATTTGTTGGATATCGACCCCTGCCTGGACTGTTTATTCTTTGGATTGCCCCTTTAATAAATACATACCCGCAATTGGTTCTCTCTCCTGTGTTTTCTGTAACAACGATCGTGACAGAAGGACTCCGTCACTGCAAGAGCCAGCGGTATGTCGGCTTATGTCTCCTCCCCAGCCACAGTGCGGGAGAGGAATGGATTTGAAGGAACTCGCCTGGTGGTTTTCCGGGGAACCAGAGGAGGTCGCCGAGGAGGGAGTGGTCGAGAGGATACTCAACCAGGGCCGTCCTTCGACCCGGGGCACGTGTGGGATGGATTAGAGCCACCGTCTCACCATGGCGGACGGAGAGGAGAGAGGAAGCGCACGTCCGCCACGGAGGCGTCACTGCCCATGATGGCCGCTAGTCCAGCGCCACGAGGCAGGATGGACGCCAACACAGCACCACAACACAAGGCGATCACCAGTCCAGCGCCACGAGGCAAGATGGCCGCCAGCTCAGCGCCAACGCCCAAGATGGCCGCTAACACGTTCTTGGATTACTTCTCCACACTGTCAAGGATCTTAGAGATCCCCAAGACTGTTCACATCACAGCTGCTGAGCCAGCGCCACAGCCCAAGATGGTCGTCAGCCCAGCACCACAGCACAAGATGGCCTCCAGTCCAGCGCCACTGCACAAGATGGCCGCCAGTCCAGCACTACAGCACAAGATGGACACTCACCCAGCGCCAATGCCCAAGTTGGCCACCTATCCAGAACCAAGGTCCAAGATGGCCGCCCGTCCCGAGTCATAGCCCAAGAGGACCATCAATCCAGCGCCACAGGCCAAGATGGCCGTCAATCCAGCACCACAGCACAGGATGGCTGCCAGCCCAGTGCCACAGCACCAGATGGCCACCTGTCCAGAGTCATGGCCCAAGATGGCTGCTTGCCCAACGCCGCTGCACAGGATGACAGTCACAGCTGATCCTCTGGAGTCGAGTCAGGTTCCAGTTGACCCTCCAGAGTCGAGTCAGGTTCCAGGGAACTCTACAGAGTCGAGTCAGGTTCCAGGGAACTCTACAGAGTCGAGTCAGGTTCCAGTTGACCCTCCAGAGTCGAGTCAGGTTCCAGTGGACTCTCCAGAGTCGAGTCAGGTTCCTGTTGACCCCCCAGAGTCGAGTCAGGTTCCAGTGGACTCTCCAGAGTCGAGCCAGGATTCCAGTGAACTCTCCAGAGTCGAGTCAGGTTCCAGTTGACCCTCCAGAGTCAGGGCTAGTCACCGTTGACCTTTCAGAGTCAGGGCTAGTCACCGCTGACCTTTCAGAGTCAGGGCTAGTCACCGCTGACCTTCCAGAGTCAGGGCTAGTCACCGCTGACCTTCCAGAGTCAGGGCTAGTCACCGCTGACCTTCCAGAGTCAAGTCAAGTCACTGGTGATCTTCAAGGACTGAGTCAAGTCACGGGTGATCTTCTAGGACTGAGTCAAGTCACCGGTGATCTTCATGAACAAAGGCAAGTCACCAATGATCTTCATGTACAAGTGCAAGTCACCGATGGTCTTCATGTACAAGTGCAAGTCACCGATGGTCTTCATGAACAAATGCCAGTCACCAATGATCTTCGCAAGCAGAGTCAGGCCAGCACCAATCTTCTGGAGTCCAGTAAAGACACCAGGGGATTACCAGAGTTTCGTCGTCCCGTTGGTCCGGCCACACGCAGGTCTGCTCCGCCTTGGGGGGCTCTCGTGCTGACCACATGGCTGTGGTGGTCTTCTGCTCCGCCATGGGGGACTTCCGCCCTGATCACACTGTTGTGGTGGTCTTCTGCTCCGCCCTGGGGGGCTTCCGCCCTGACCACACGGTTGTGGTGGTCTTCCGCTCCGCCCTGGAGGACTTTGGCTTCGACCACAAGGACGTGGTGGTCTTCTGCTCCGCCCTGGGGGGCTCTCGCCCTGACTACACGGTCGTGGTGGTCTTCTGCCCCGCCCTGGAGGACTCTGGCCTCAACCACAAGGACGTGGTGGTCTTCTGCTCCGCCCTGGGGGGCTTCATGTTGTTTTTTGTTCTTGTGTTCACTCCTGTCCCTGTTCCTCTCTGTCAGTCTGGCCCTCCGTCCCTCCCCCTGAACCTCCTCCGGTCCTCCTCCCTCCTGGTCTCCCTGTTTGGTGTTCACACTTCCGGTGTCTGTTCCCCATGTTTTTCTTTTCTGGCCCTCCGTCCCTCCCCCTGAGCCTCTACCTGTCCGCCTCCCTCCTGGTCTCAGTTTTGTGTCTGTCGTGGAGCGTCTGGGAGCCGCTCCGTAGAGGGGGGGGTACTGTCACAGTGTCTGGGTTGTGTCCCTGGGTTTCCACTAGATGTCCCCCTTTCTCACGGTGTCTGTCACCTTATCACTTCCTGTTCCCTTATTTGGTCACCTTCCTCCTTGTTGAGTAATTGATTGTTCCCCACCTGTCTCCTGTTCCCTCATTATCCTTCTGTGTATTTATACCCGGTCTGTCTGAGTCTGTGTTACGGAGTCCTTGTTTAATGTTGATGTTAATTCAGGTCCGTCATCTTGCCTTGCCTTGCCTTGCCTTGCCTTGCCTTCGTGTTTTGTTTATGTTTGGATTTGTTGGATATCGACCCCTGCCTGGCCTGTTAATGTGATTAATGTGTTCTCCCGCACCTGCACCCTGTTCTGCACTTATTATCTTCCCGTTATCATGCCCTTGTGTTTGCTGTCTTGTGCCAGTCTGTAAGCATTGTTAGAAGCGCTAATCTTCTCCTTGCCTTCCGAGGTTTTTGACCCTGCTTTAATCATTTTCTTTTCCCCTGTCTTGTCGGTCTGGTGTCCCTGTTTTTGCCCTCTCTGTCTGCCTGGCACCTCTAGTACTCTGGGGAGTTTTTGTCTGCATGGTATCTCTCGCTTGCTGAGGCCAGCATCCACTATACAGCCGAATCTACTCACCTTGACGTTGGCTGTCGGCGGGCTCGTCACTTCCCCTCACCGCTGTCTGACGGATACCGGTGAAGTTTCCCCGCTGGTCTTCCTCACGGAGTGCTGGTGGTCTCGTTACTCTGATTAGTCCTCAACATAAATAAACACTTCATTCATTTATCCGCTGTTGGATCCTGGTCTTGTTTTCACAGTACGGACTGACCAGAGTATGGATCCAGCAGGTGAGGAATTCGTTCGGTCGGCTATCGCTCATCAAGGTGCTCTCCTCGGCCACCAAGCCAGCAAGCTCTCATCCACCGCTCAGGAGGTGGAGACCCTCACTGCCCAAATGACAGAGCTAATTGTCCGCTTTCGCGAACTGCAAGCGGCTCTGTCCTCCACCGCGTTGGCGGCTTCTCAGCCTCTCTCTCAGCACGAGCCCGAGCCGCACGCCAACAATCCGCCCTTATATGATGGGGATCCGAATTCATGTCGGGCATTTCTCTCTCAATGTTCGCTGGTGTTCGCGCTGCAACCACGTCGTTACGCTACGGAGCGCCTGAAGGTTGCTTATGTCATCGCACTGCTGACCGGAAAAGCTTGTGAGGGCGATGAGTGGAAGACAGCCTTCAATACCCCCACAGGACACTATGAATACCAGTAAGGATGGGAAGGTGCACCCCTGTGCATATTTTTCCCATCGCCTTAACCCTGCGGAACAAAATTACGACATTGGCAACCGTGAGCTGCTTGCGGTGGGGTTGGCCTAGGGTGAATGGCATCACTGGTTGGAGGGGTCGGCGCTGCCCTTCTTCGTCTGGATGGATCACAAGAATTTAGAATATGTCCGTTCGGCCAAGAGGCTAAGTCCGCGCCAGGCTCTCTGGGCACTCTTCTTTGGTCACTTTAACTTCACCCTTTCGTACTGGCCTGGCTCGAAGAACGTTAAACCCGATACCCTATCCCGTCAGTTCGAGCGATCAGGAGAGTAGGCCCCTGCGGAGACAATTCTCCCTGAGGGGGTGGTGGTAGGGGTCCTCTCCTGGGACGTCGAGCGACGGGTAGAGGAGGCCCGGACGAGGGGAGGAAGTACCAGTTGAGTGTCCGGCGGGTCGTTGTTCGTGCGGGCTGCGCTACATCCGGAGGTCCTTCAGTGGGGTAATGAGTCTAGGATCCAGGAGTCAAGAGATCTCTGGCTGCCATCCGCCAGCGATTCTGGTGGCCCACCATGGGCTTGCTCTGTTTGTGCCCAAAACAAGGTCTCTAATCGTCCTCCCATCGGTTTACTTTGACCCCTGCCCATTCCCTCTCGTCCCTGGTTACACATTGCCCTAGATTTTGTCTCTTGCTTGCCCCTTTCGAGAGGTTACACTGTTATTCTCATGGTGGTGGATCGCTTCTCTAAGGCGGTTCATTTTGTGCCCCTACCTAAACTCCCCTTTGCCAAGGACACAGCCCAACTGGTAAGAAGGTATGGCTTTCTACCAAGGACCTGCCTCTCAAGGCTGTCTCTCGCAAATTGGCACCCAGGTTCATTGGTCCATACCAGGTCACAAAAGTCCTTAGTTCAGCTGCGATACGGCTCAAGTTGCCCTCCTCTCTTGGTCGGGTGCACCCTGTTTTTCATGTATCCAGGGTTAAGCCTGTTTTCAGGTCCTCCCTTAATACCAACATTTCATCCCCTGCCCCCCACCCCCTCTCGTCTAGTGGATGGTTCTCCTGTCTATTCTGTTAGGAGGTTACTAGATTTTTTGGCTGTCGGCGGGCTCTTCACTTCCCCTCGCCGCTGTCTGACGGATACCGGTGAAGTTTCCCCGCTGGTCTTCCAGCAGAGGACTGGCGGTCTCGTTACTCTGATTAGTCCTCAGCATAAATAAAAACTTCGTTCATTCATCCGCTGTTGGATCCTGGTCTTGTTTTCATGTTTTCACAACCACTGGACTGCACAATTCTCAATGTCACAAGCCACCATGTCATCCAGGTGTTCAGGCACTTTGCAAATGCACCAGAGTCTTTGTTCTCACATGTATGTGTTCTTGTCCTTTTTGTGTGAGATGGCTGTAACTCTGTTGAAACAGGTCTTTGTGGAGGCTTTTTGAGTATAGTAGCTAGACACAAGCTCAGGTAGAGAAACTTTGTGGAAGGACTGCTGTGCCCTCTTTAGAACTGTTGTCCAGTAGTCTGCATCTGGTAAGACCCGAACCACAACACAGTCTTTATCTGTCCACACAACAAAGTCACAAAACTGTGACCCAGTAACGAAGATCTGTGTTTGTACTTGAAACTTGAAAACTGAACGTATGTCAGTATTTCATGCATGCCTTCCATCTTAAAAAGAAAGCATTCCAAATAAATACCCGTCTGTCATTAATTTTAACCAACAAAAGATGTAAAATAAATGTACATGTTAAAGTCTGCATGAACCGGAAGTTGCAAAGGACTTTTCTCCAATGTTGTGACGTATTTTCAGAGAGAAACGGAATACTAAATGAGGAAAAATAGTGGGCGTGGCTTTATTTTCTAACTAGCACATGATTGGATCTAGAAAATTAAGACCCGAACCACAACACAGTCTTTATGTGCCCACACAACAAAGTCACAAAACTGTGACCCAGTAACGAAGATCTGTGTTTGTACTTGGCTGTAGTACATATGTGTCTGTTTCAAGTGTAACTTCCCATGAGGTACCTGGAGACAGAAAGTGCTGTCATCTGCACAAGCCTGCAGGATGGAGTTGTTGCGGTGCTTAAATGTGCATTTGATTTCCAGACAGCCTTTCCCACAACATGTGCAGTGAATAAGGTATTCAGGCGATGCCCCAACCTCAGGAAATAATGGATTTATGATAAATCCACATTGCTCCACTTTTAAGTATGTGTGTTGAGGTCCTGCCAGTGTGACATAGGCCTGCCTTGCTGTTCCTTCATTGTCTATCCCCCATCTGATGGCAGCTGAGGATGCTGTTTTTTTGGGATAGCACACCCTTGACACAGTTGATGTGGCTGGTTTCTCAACACTAGTGGATATAACGGCATGCATATTTGAAGCTGTTATTCTTCCTGCTCTTGATGTGTACCAGACAGATGATCGATGTTGCAGTCTCGTCTGAGCTTCAATTGCAGCTGCCTGTGTCTCTGTTACTGCTACCAGGTGTGTGAGGGTGTTGCAATGCTGGAATAGGATGGGTAGATCACATCCATCCTTTCCTGGGTCACGAAGATGCTGTAGGGACTTTGGCACTCTATGTGGCTTAACTGGGTCGATATAATGATGGTAATATTGAAGATGAACACTGAGCCAGATAACGAACAACAGACTGACTCGTTCTCGAGTCAAGAACCGGTTGCATCAGTTTTTGGATCACCAGTACTTCTTTCGGACGGTTCGATTCAATAAACCGGTTGAAGAAAACGGTTCACCGGTTCTTTTGCGCTCTACGTAATGGCGTCATTGGCGATGATTGCCCTTGATTCAAGCCTTCAGTTTACCTAGGCTCATAACATTAGCACAGAATCAGTTCAGAATCAATCACCAAAAGAATCAGTTTGGTTCAGACGCTCTGTGTGTCGGTCTGCTTCACGCTGAATCACACATGCGCAGTATCATCAGCTCCTCGGTTCTCGAATCGGACACGTCTGACAGAAACGGTTCTTGACTCGTGAACGAGTCATTATCTGGCTCGGTTCGGTGTTCATCTTCAGTTCTCTCTTCACAGCAGTTCAGTCAGTTTACTGTTTGAGTAAATGAATTACTCCGGGATATTGGTTTGTTTGAACTCAGAGAGAGTGTCAGCCCACATTAAAAAAGTTAACAGTTTAAGTCATTTGTGGATTAATGCTTATTGGAGATGAGAACCGTTTAAAACGATTCAGTTCGGTTTGGTTAACTGGTTCAAAAAGATCCGGTTACATTGAATGATTCGTTCGTGAACCGGATATGACAAACTGCTTTGTTTTGAACTCTCTCTCACAATAGACACGGAAGAGAAGACAATGCTGAATAAAGTCGTAGTTTTTGCTATTTTTGGACCAAATTGTATTTTCGATGCTTCAAAATATTCTAACTGACCCTCTGATGTCACATTGACTACTTTGATGATGTTTTTCTTACCTTTCTGGACATGGACAGTAGACCGTACACACAGTTTCAATGGAGGGACTGAGAGCTCTCGAACTGAATCTAAAATGTCTTAAACTGTGTTCAGAAGATAAATGGAGGTCTTACTGGTTTGGAACAAAATGAGGGTGAGTTATTAATGACATAATTTTGATTTTGACATATACATATATATATATACAGAAATAAATTTTGGTAACTACAGTTTGGCTAAAACTCTTGACTAAAAGTAATGACTAAAAGTTGACAAAAATGGAATGACTTTTTGTCAACTAAAACTAGACTAAAACTATAAAATAGACTCAAATGACTAAAATGTGACTAAGACTATTAAGCATTTTGGTCTCAAGACTAAGAATAAGACTATTAAAAATGCCTGCCAAAATTAACACTGATTGCTCCACTATTTTTCACCCCAGATAAGTTACAAATTGGTCCTCCAGCTGTTCCTTATATATACATTTAACTTTTCCGGCCTCTTATTGCTACCTGTCCCAACTTTTTTGGAATGTGTAGCTCTCATGAAATCCAAAATGAGCCAATATTTGGCATGACATTTCAAAATGTCTCACTTTCAACATTTGATATTTTATCTATTAGGGCTGTGCAAAAAATCGAATGCGATTTTCATGCGCATCTTGTCAGTAAAGGGACTCCTGTGATTAGTAGTATATCTCCAGCACGTGCGTTCAGATCAGGATTGCCAGGTTTTCAAAACAAAACCTGCCCAATTACTTGTAATACAAAAAATTTTTTGACAGGGCTTCCTTGGTAAAAGTCTGCGGTTGTTTTTCATGTCCACGGTTCGAAGCGACCCCAATACCTATAACGTGATTTTTAGCCCCTAAAATGCGAATTTTACCAAGGCAACCCTGCCAAGAAACGTGTATTTTAACCCCGTGATGCAATTTTTCATCGGGCAACCTCCTGTAAACGCAATTGGGCTAGTTTTGGACTACTTTTGGACTACTTTTGAGAAGCAAGTGGGCAGGATTTGTTTTGCAAACCTGACAACCCTGATCTGAACGCACGTGCTGGAGAAGTACTTCTAATCACAGGAGCGCATTCGATTTTTTTGCACAGCCCTATTATCTATATTATATTGTGAATAAAATATAAGTTTATGAGATTTGTAAATTAATCCATTCCTTTTTTACTCACAATTTGTACAGTGTCCCAACATTTTTGGAATCAGGTTTGTATTAAAATATTTACATTACACTTTAAATTTACATTGTCACACATATTTGAATTCAAATATAGTAATTTGTACTCATTTCTGCTTTTTCCTCATAAATGTGTTTATAGTCACTTGTTTCATTTCTCAGAAGTGCACAAACACAGCAAATAGAGTAGGCCTACCTTTGAAAGATTGTTTTTTACAAATATATAATAACTAGTAAATAAGTAAAAATAACAAATTGAGATGTGTGTGAAAAGTGAAAGTGACATTCAGCCAAGTATGGTGACCCATACTCAGAATTTATTCTCTGCATTTAACCCATCCTAAGTGCACACACACAGAAGTGAACAAACAACACACACCCGGAGCAGTGGGCAGCCATTTATGCTGCGGCGCCCCGGGAGCAGTTGGGGGTTCAGTGGCTTTGCCGACTCGAGACTCGAACCCACAACCCCAGGGTTAGGAGTCAAACTCTCTAACCACTAAGTGAAGTGTTAAGTGTGGTTAATGAGAATCAGATGTTTTAAAATCTTCTATGAACCTGTCCATCATTTAAAAAATATAGTGTGTATGAAATGAACTATATAATGTAACACACTGTCTAATTTTGCAAAGCCAGACACGGGACGACTAATTAGATTTGAGCATTACATCACGTGGCCAGTTCTGCCGTTACCCAAAAGGTCAATGCGGTGGTACTAAAAGCTGAGGAGACTGTATTGAGCACGAGCGTAAAACACCAAAGTAGAGGACTTTCAACCAATATTCAATGAATTTGGATGTCGAGATGTTGTTGTCGTTGGTGTCTGAACAAAGAGAACTTTTTGACCATTTTACAAAATCGAGTGAAACATTTTTCTACACATATATGAAAGCAAAAAGATATGTGATTATTACGGTATATTTTCTGTATGTGTTTTGTATACAGAACATGGTATTTTTACAATTGGAAGTTATTACAAGCACTCGATGATGGTTTAAAGTGACTTTTAAACAAATACATTAATAATTAAACGTTCAAGTGTTGCTTGATGCTAATTGTACCTCTTATTATATTTTAGGATATTTTTGTAAGCATTAAAAATATTTGTGTTTCTGGTGTAGAACCAAACCAGACAGTATAAATACAGCTGACTTACCTCTATCCATTGATGGTTTATCAGCATCCCTCCTCCACCCCATCTCCTCATGTTTGAAGATGAGTATATCTACAGAGAAAAGAAAGAAATGAAATGAAATGAAATAAGCTGTATGCTGATTGTGCTACAATAGTAAAAATAGGATTTTTCCCTTTATGCATTTTATTGTTAACATTCAGTTGGTTAACCATGTTGAATTAATTTAAACCGTTCCATGCTCCTATAACTTCAAACATGTTGGATAACATCAAGAAACATTTACTTTTGATATTTGGGTTCATATAGCAGGCTACTACCTTTTTACAATCATTTATCATAGTAATACAACTGACAGTTAGAGTATTTTTGCATAAACATTTGCATGAGCAGAGTATACTTATATATACAAACATTTGCTTCCCATTCAACACATCATCTACAACAGCCACCATGGTATGTAACTTCATTAGTTTTGATACTAATTTCCCACATTTGGACTATTTTTTAGCATTTTTATTTCTTATTTGATTGTGTTTTCAATTTGATCAATCTAGGTATCCACAGTTTCACTAAGAGGACTCCTCCTGCTATTTCTTTTGTCTCAAAGTGCTGAGCAACAGACTGTGAACATGCAAACTCTTGGTCGTATTATACGCTTCTTTGATCAGAAGTAAGTACGCCTGATGTCACTGCAAAAAAATATATAAATATAAATAAATAAATATATATATATATATATTTACCTTTAAAAGTAGCAATAAAGATTATAACAGTATGAAAGGTCTTCCATCCACCGTGTGTTTGCTTTAGGTTAAGTTTTTTTTTTTTTTTTTTTCAGCTATCAAACTTTCAGTGTGGAAAACCACCCACAGCAGTACGCCGTCGCCATCAATGTAGATGAGACTCAATGTAAAGAGGGTTTTGAGCCTACACAGAACAACTTCCTGAATAATGAGAGTCCAGATGTGCAAACGTCACATCCACTTTATACAGGTCAAGAGCTCATTGTAGCAGGTGTTAAAAAACTGGAGAAATACAGTCTACACGCAGAGCGTCTCTTACTCACTTCCACTGAAAACCTTCAAACAACAACACCCATGGAAGACCTGTTAAATAAAAGAAAAGAGCAAAGTTGTACTATCTTCTACACCTACAAATCTCCCTGTGTTAAAACATGCCTTAACGAGTTGAGCGATTATAACATTCTGGCTGGCCTGGAGAACTGGGGCAAGCACAGTTCCATGAAAGCCTTTGTCTTTAAGAATATCTTTTGGGTTGAGAAAGATCCAGAAGTACTTCAGAGGAACTTCAAGAAGATTGTGGCTCATGTTCCTCTCTACCGCTGTGATAGTGAGAATGAGTGTTATGCTTGCAATGGTGAAGGAGACACTGCTATAGATCAGCACTGTCTGGTCAATACACTAACAAAAGAGGTTTAATGAGTTATCCCTAAAGACTAAATTTTTTTACTATAAAACCAAAATTGTGACTTAAAAACATTAAAATCAATAGATAACATCATAATGCATTTAGAACATAATTGTACTTAACATATTAATGCATTAAGTTGCTTTTTAAAGAAAAAATACAGAAGTTTTGCCTGTGTGTGGAGGTGGTTGTACCGTCATAGCACAATGTAGAAAACTGTGTTTCATTGTGTATAAGCAGCCTGTTACTCTGCTGTCAAATCTTGTGACAAATAAACCTCATTAACGACAGAAGAAACTGGGTGAGTCTGTTTTCCTTCACACTGTTGGTCAACTGACTGTGCATCTTTTGTCTGTATTTCCTTTTATATAAGCCTCTTATACTTTTATAATGGCTGTTATTGTTCATTAAAACGCACATACAAAAAGAGGCAAAAATGTGCTTATTGTACAACTCAATACAAAGAATCTACTAATCTACTAGTACACCACACCTGTCAAGTTTCAGGAATCAGGGTGTTCGGTCCTGTCGTATGACGATGATTGGTGGACAGATACATGAATGTAATGATCAAGTGGAGAATTTAGACAGGAATTACTAACTGCCTTACTAACTTTTACACTCGACATACTCACTGTATGTTTCTGTGAAAGGACAGTGGGCAGCTCGAGTGATTGTTCTCCAAACCATCAGAAAGCAGCGGTGAGAGGAAGTAGTTTGCAGAATAGTTTGTTAAACAATCGTTTTGTGAGTACTAAAGTTTGGTATTAATGGCTTTCTTCACACAGGCCTATAAACCAGTGGCCTTGAAATCAGTTCCTGGAGGGCCACTGCTCTGCAGAGTTTAGCTCCAACTTAGACCTGCTTGGAAGTTTCCAGTGGTCCTGAAGAGCTTGATTATCTGGAGCAGGTGTGTTTGATTAAGGTTGGAGTTGTGCAGAGCTGTGGCCCTCCAGGAATTGAGGCCATGTCCACACATACACAAGTATTTAAAACAAACTAGTTTTTCCTTCTGATTTAAAGAAAAATCTAATTTATAGGCATATTTCTATTTATTTATTCAAAGTTTGCATGCATGTAACTCAAGAAGTATTTAAGATATTTCAGTATGATTTCATATTTTAGTTCTTAATAAACTTTTATTTTGAAATCTTCAATTTCAAGGCCCCACATCTTTAATACTTCTTTTGTTACAGGCATGCAGACTTTGGAAAAAGAATACTTATTGCACTCAGACAGGTACATTCTATGCAATTGTTTTGATAGTGAGTAACAAGATACATTTTCTAATTTCAAAATTATTTGTTCTTCAGGCCTTCCTCTTAAAAATAATAGCATCTGTGACATTTAATATTTTACATGATTTATCTTATTTCAGGAAAAAAGTTGACAAAATCAAAATTTGAGCCGGAGACCTCTGACACATAATGATCCAAATGACACTAGAGGTTCATTTGCTTATTATAAAGTGACCGTAGAAAAATTAAATAGACAAACATGTAACTTTGTCATTTCAAAACTAAAGGCAAGAGCAGTTTTGTTTAAATTGAATGTTTATTTGTTGCCTACATTACATCTTTGACCAATTACAACTAGGCAGTTTTAAAAAGGGCAACAACTTAATACCACTGAAATAGGCAATGGCAACATTCATTAAAATTAAAATCTTTACAAACAGAATGTTTAAAAGGAGGGAAAGTGCAACAGTAACAATTCAATTTGATAACAGTCCCAACCAGTGAAACACAAAACAAAATGTACAACTAAATAAAAGTGAAAGAAAAACTATATAAACATACTTCATTCTCAAAGCTTCCATCCATATGTAAATTCAGTTTATTTACAATGGTACTTAATAGATCTTGGTTATAGGAGATTTCAATGTAACATTTTAAGGTAACATCTTGCTCATGAAAGCAGAGACTTGACTCAGAGACTCAATATTCACAGCCAGCTGAACCACCATTCAAAACATAATAATTAATTATGGGGGGTAAATAACATTTTCCCAGAAGTAAATAAATAAGTAAAATAAACTGAAAGGTGCTGTGAAAATCACTAAATCTTTGGGATGACAGACAGGCAGTGTGTGAGCCAAACAGTGCGTAGTTTAAAGGCAGAGACAGGGTGGGGACAGCCAATGCTGAATATTTTAAACACTAAACAATTAAATGATCAGACAACACAGTATTAAACTCAAATTTACATCCAATTACAGTACATTTGTGACACGTCAAACTCCTTAATATCCACCATGGTCCCTGAACACAATCAGATTAACCTAAAATGAACACACTATAAATTAAATTGTCTTGTCTTTTTTTGCCAATTACATTTACGAGATGTGTACCTGAAATGATGCTAGCAAAAATTAAATCTAAAAGCAGTATAAGTTATTTTATGCCATAATTACTGATGATGTGCTTGTATCTGAGGCATGGCTGATTGTAACTATATTTTAGAAAAAACAGATCACATTTTTAAGTATACTTATGACTTTACAGACTGATAAACCTATATATATATACCTAATGTACAGCATGGTAAAATATATATGGATTCTATGTATTCCTGGACTCGAAAAAATGTGGCATGAAAATATTACAAATTACACACTGAATGGTCACTGGCTGATGTTAGCATACTTTCCTCTAGATGCAGCCACCTACAGAACCAAATTGACTAACTTCTACACAATTAAAAGGAAAATATTTCATTATTGGTTTAAGGAACTGTTGTTTACACAGAAATCATGGCATATAATTGAATTAACATCACCATTAATGTGCAGCGTATGTGGCTTATCTTAAAGCTAGTATGGCAACATTTATATACATGTACTAGATTATTATAACCAGTAGTTTGAGAATATTGTAACAGCTTTAGAGAGAAATAAGTTTAACTAGTGCCTGCCATTAAAGCCCATGTAGCAAATGTGTGTCTTTCATTTTCTTAAAACATGTTCTGACATGTACATGAATTTTCATGGGATATAATTATTGGTTTTTCATATTAAGAAAACGAGATAACATAAGAAGATAAGATAAATCAGATGTTGTGTACAGTGTTCTGCTTGGATATATAATACAATGTTGAACTGAATTCAAGTGTAGAGATGAGCAGAATAATGCTGAATCCATAATTTACAAGTTGTATGTTGTTGAGTACATTTAGCTCTGTAAAGTACAATGAATTAGAGTTCAAATGTAGTATGTCTTGTGCTTTGTGTTGTGTCTTTAAGCTGTGTAACATGTTCCATGTGGAAGTTTAAGTTTGATGTGTCTCATTTCTTCCTTTGTGGTAAGTATGTGACATATTGTCCATCTTTGCTGCTTCTTATGCAAAACTGCTTGAGCTGAGACACTGGAACTTTTCCCTCAGTGACTGGACAATAGTAGGCTCATTCACACCTTGCTGGCTGCAGTCCGGATCATTCCACAGGTATCCCTGCATAGCCATCTCAGGGTTAGTGGAAACCTGCTGTCCAGGCAGATTGTGCGTCTGAGCAATTTCATGCTTCTGCTCCACTCCCTCATCTTCAGAACGGATCTCTACATAGTCATCGTCATCATCTCCAGTGTCTTTAAAGTTGGCCAGATAATTCTCAGTGGCACTTTGTGCATTCAGTGGCACCTTTTTGTTGAGCACCAATATTTGCTGTGAGTCCCGCAGTGTGATATCACATGGCGTTGTAACGTCTAAAGTCCCCTGGATGGGGCAATCTGGAAGGCTATGCTGCCGCGGCATGTGTGTCCTTGATTCGTTTCCTTTGACCTCCCACACCTGATTACTTGGACCCCTGCCATTCTCTTTTCTGGTCTGGTCTATCAGTGAAGATGAGGACTGGCAGCGGTTATAGGGTGACACCTTGGCGTTACGTGGTCCAATTGAAGTGTAAATGTGATCAGAGTCATCTTTAATTGGTGTCACACAAGCACTCCAACGCTGATTGGGTGGAGTACTCGGAGTAGGAGGGAGGTTCTTCAAAGCAGGAGTAGAACTTGCAGGTGCCAGTCCTCTCTGTGGGGTTGAAGTGCATACTGTTGTTTCTGCTGGCCAAGGTACAAAATCAGCAAGTTCTCCATTACTGTATGTGCAGTTCATCCAGTCAGACTCTTGGGTAGAGCTCTCAGAAAGGGAAGGGGAGGATTTGGTGCTGGGGAAAAGTGGATGGGGGCCGGCAATACTGATGGATGATTTCAGCACTGGCGAAGTGGTTGGAGAACCTTTAAAAACCACCTGTTCATAAAGATGAGAGTACTCTGCTATTCTTGCACCTAAGGAGAATAAAGAAAGACAGGGGCATTCATAAACCAATATATCATATGTTTAATCTTTATGAATAACACATTGTAGAACAAAGACAAAATAACATTTGCCACACAGTTATGTCCTACCTATTGCAGTTCCACCTTGTTTCTTCTCTTCCAGTATGGCTGCCAAGTCTTTTTGTTTGCTTAGCCTTAGCTTAGCACAACTTGGTTCATGGTCCATGCTCTTCATCTTCAATAACTGGTTGGCCTTTTTGATCTTCTGACTGTACTGCCTAGCCATGAGGAACACTCTGTTCTTGCCCCTCTCTCCAAGGTCAAGAAACTGGTCCCCAGCTTCCACACTCAGCAGCATACTAGAGGAGCCAGAGTCCATGCTACTAAACAGGGTCTGGAGCTCTGAGTCCTTTGGTGAAGGGATATCCTCATCATCCATTCTGAAGCTTCCGCTGCTTAATCTTGCAAGTTTATTGCGGATGCTTTTCACTGTACCAGGTTGAGGCTCAGGGGGAGGAAGGAGTGGAAGGCAAGGTGCTGCAGGAGAAGATGCTTCATCTTTCTCGTCCGACCTAGACTCTACAATTTTGGGAATGTTGAGGATAGGGATCTGGGGAGCTGAATTGGGCTTAGAGGCTGGTGGGTTAGGTGACCCAGATGCAGCAGAAAGAGGGACCATTTTTAAAGGTAATTTACATGGAGAATGATTTGACTTATGGGCTTTCTTACTTGGAGATTCTTGTGCTTTGCATTGGGAATCACTAGCTCTTTGTTGCAGCCTGTTCTCTTTACTTGGGGAGTCATGTGTTTTTCGTGGAGAGTCGTGTACTTTGCGTGGGGTAGCATGTACTTTTTTGGAGTCCTGTGTTTTACGTGCAGTGTCTGTTGCATTTACAGGAAATGCAGCTGGAAGTCTATCTGGCTTCTTTTCATTATTCCGGATGTAGTTTTCCAAATCCGTCCAGATCTCATCCACTTGCTCTAATGTATGTTCAGCTGTGGAATGCTGAGATGCTTCAGTGTCAGAAATTGCAGCAGAGGAAATATGAAGCTGTTCAACCTCTGTCTTATTTGTAGGACAGAGTTTTTCCTCAGATGCAAACCCTCCTAAAATCTGGCTAGCCATGAGATTTACTTCAGATGTCTGCAAACTCTCTGGGTTTACCTGATACATCTCAGCTGCAAGGACTGGGTGCTCTTTGAAGACAATGGTATCATAGACATTCTCCTCATCCTCAACAATTTGCAGTTCACATGTCTCAGGTGGCTCCCCGCCTTGACCAGAAGACCTATTGCTCTCACATGAACTCTCGGTTTCTGTCTGAGTTATTATAACTTGTGGTGCTATCCTAGACTTGACCTCTGATACCTCAGAGTCTCCATGGTTAACTTGATCCTTGGGGACAAGCCCCATGGCCTGAAGCTCCTCATAACTAATGTTGTCATAAACATTCTCGATATCATCAATTGTTAACTGCTCGGCAGAAGATGACCCTGAGATTTCATTGCTTGAAGACTCAGTCTGGTTGGTGGTCTCTTCTTCTTGTAGGGCATGCTTGGTAGGGCTTTTTCGCTCACTTTGGTTTTCTCCAACACTGCTGGCCCTGCGAAGAATTCTGCTTCTGCTTGTGGGGAGGTCTAGCCGTGGTGTTTTAGTTTGTTCAACATGCCAGCTACAGGGTCTTTCTGGGTGGTCACCAGTCTCATGGTCACTCTCAGCATCATGACTCCTTGCATCATTCTCTGCTGGCAGGAACATCTGATAAATGTCTTCATCATCATCAATTTGAAAACTCTTTTGACGAGTTGGAAACATAGCCCTCCGGACTCGATGGTCTGTCCAAATGTTGCGGAAGGAAGGTTCTTCTCCAGTTCCCAGCATGCGAGAGTAGCGTTCATCTCTGTCTCCTTCTGGAGGTGCGGTAACCCGTAGGATAGGGGGTGTGATAACCTTATTTTGCAGGGAAAAAATAATAGCCACTTTTACAATACATAAGATTAGGGCTGCAGGAACTACAAAATAATTATCCATGTCAGCTGTGTCCTAGCCACTTCATGAATCACACTATGTCCTTACCTGTAGGTCTGCATGAGTAAGGTTGTGGTTTCTCCACTGGTCAATGCTGTCCACTGACACTTGCTGGTTAAGTCTTTTCCGGCTGCCCTTCCCTGGTACTCTCAGCTTGCCCCCAGAACTCTGATCATGCAAAAGTTGACTCTTTGAATATCATTCATAATCAATGAAAACAGTGTAGATATATCTTTTTTATGTCTTAACTACCATGTACTTGCTAGCTATTTTAATAGACCCTAAGTAATTATTTATAGGATAAAAATAAAACATGTCAATGTCAATTCAGACTCACCAGACCAGTATCGTCCTCATCATCAGCATCCTGTGGATGGGACTCGTCGTCAACATCACTGTGGTCACCAGGGTCTAGAGATTCCTGTGATTCGCTGACAAGGCTACGGGATCGGCCAATACTACCCAAATGGGCAACAGGTGATAACAGAGTGACTCCCAAACTAGAACGCTGTGAGGAGCAAATACATTATTTTATTACTTTGTAAAGATTTTTCATCAGATTTTTATAATGGATTAATGCTATGGGTGGTGTTCTTTACCTTCGGAATATCTGGGCTAGATACTACAGCAACAATAGAGAAGAAAGAAAAAATTACAGTGTTTAAAAGATTATTTTTATAATTTTTTTCTCAGTTATAATTTTTCAAATGAATGCTACTTACTTATATGTTTGGAGTTTTTTAATAACTTAGATAAGGGCTCTGATGAAACATCAAGACAGAAGGAGAGACAAAAAGAATGAGTAAACATGATCAGTGAAAAACTGTTTGTGTTGTTGTATTTCTCTGTGGGTCTCACCTGTCTTCCTGCGCACTCTCTGGGGCGAAGGACCGTCTTTAGTGTTCACTCTCTTGTCATCTGAGTTGTAGTTAAAACTTGGGTGGTCTGAAAAAGTTAAGAATTGTGTCTGAAATATAGTCTTCGTAAACATACAGAGAGTGCTAAATATATTGTTAAAATAATGCTTACTTGCAGTATCCATCTCCAGAATGGCCTGCTTAGCCTGCAGAGACAGAAATAAAACCTTTCTTAAACACTTCCTTTTAGGACTTATTTTACTATTATAGTATTTCATGAACTAACGTTTATTTATACACATTTTTAATAAAAAAAATAATATTGTTTTTTTATGCAGTACTTTTTATATTAAATTAGACATGATTAATTTTATGAATTAAACTATTAAGATAAAATGGGGTTAGCTGTTGTATTACAGTAATGAGAATTAATTTTTTCCCCTTAACTTGAGGCAAAATATGATTCTGACAAATTTACATATGATCTACCTTGCTAAAGATAAATTAAATAAACACAGCAGAAAAACTTAAGGACCCTGAAATTAATCAAAACATTTAAATGAGCTTAGAAGTTGGCAAAATGTGATCCTTTTTTGTAAAATAAAATAAAAATAAAATTGACTAAAGGGCCTCTGGGTGGCACTATGTCGTCTCTTCTGTAAGTACAAACATTTCTTCTCCACCTTTGAAGTTATTTTATTCTCTCTGAGTGAACTACTTTATCGTGACACAGTTGAGTGTGAATAGCCAGATTCAGCCACAGCTGCCTAATTACAGAGTTGTACAGAAGCAGAGCAAGGACAACGTGCGTGTGTGCACGTTCTAACCTTGGCCGGTATTTTGGCAGGATGGTTTTCAAGGATCAGACGTTTTAGATGCAGGACCCACATTTTCTTGTCCTGTTGAGACTTCGCCTAAAAGTGGATTAGAGACATCTCAGCACAATCTGCAAGTTTAAGATCATTTACCGACACACCTTTGGAACTACTGTGACCGAGTCATCCCACTATCAAAGAACATCAACACCAGTCGTCAAAATCAAAACAAACACTTTCATCAACTGGGTGAACGTCAGAGGAATCAGTAACTAACACACACAGAAGGGGTTAACTGGAACCGCTACTCAGCAGTGACGCATTTATACATGGTTCATTTCAGAGACAGTAAAACCCAACATGCCGCTGTGAGGATTCATTATTCAGGTTAACTCTCTACATTTTTATTACTGTAATGCTGTGAAAGAATATCGATAGAGAGATAGATTGATAGTTGATTGGTTGGTTGGTTGGATGGATGGATGGATGGATGGATGTACTAACCCTTAAGAGTTTATGAAGTCTTGGAGTACATATGACCAGGCATGTTTTAGCTGCTGAGATAACGGTGAGCCATTCAATAATTAGGAGGCAAGGTGATTTACAAGCGTTCAGTCAGTTCAGGCCTCTGTAGCACATACTACATCATAGTTATGACTACTCGGCTGGGGTCCAACATAAAGGTCAGATGTACCAGCACTGGCTTTAGGCGAGACTCGTACCATCACTCGCACACACACTTTTGTGTGTGTATATTCATACATGCTGAAGCCTGTAGGTAAAGGGGTGTGGTTTTACTAGGGTAAAGTTCAAGGCGATTGGCTGTCCGTAAGAAGCCTTGCCTCAGGCTGGACATTCCACTGTGTGTTTAACACAACCCGCTGATCTTTGGTTACATGCAGTTTGTGTGCTTGTATGAGAAAGCTTGAAATATTACCTGCACAGTGTGTTGAAGTTTAGGGTTCTTGTAGTGAAACACGGTGAAGCTTAGGGGCTCTTTAGGAATGACTTCTACCATCATTAAATTACAGCACTGGAAAAATTTTGAGAAACAGATTATAAATTAAAGAGATCAGTATCATCTATAATTCCAAACATTTTATTGAACAATTTATGCACATTTCATTTACACACTGTCAGAAATATGTGTAAAAATGTTATGCTTAGGACTAAAATAGTACACCTTTGTGAATTGCTTTACACCTAAAGCTTGCACACTAGTACCTTTGAGTAGTAATAGTATGTGACTTTAAGTTAGTCAAATGTGCCATTTAGTACTCCCTTCAGGGGTAAATAAGGTACAGAGGTCTCCCTTTGAGGGTCCAGTTTTTCCAAAAGGTTTGCTTTTTATCAAAGTGCACACTGCTGCAAATGCTTAACAAAAATAAGTTATTTATCGAGCTGGCCAAAACTGGTAAAATACATTGTTTTCACAATAGAAAATGCTTGATCAGAATCAGAGTTTAATTCCACCTCCCCTGCAGGTCTATTTTCACACTGTACTACTAGGGTTCAAACCACGGTATATTTGCATATTTACTGTGAGTAATATTCAAAGCTGTTTACTGCAGTAGCTGCATAATGATTCATTTGTGCCTTTGGATTTTCCACCAAACTTTACACGCACAGACCGTTGCTTGTATTTGCCATGGCTACATTGCAAGAGATGTGAAGAATGCAAGCTGCTCCCCGAATGGCATATTCCGGAAACAAGTGTCAATGAGAAATGCATTATGACCAGCTGGTGAGGACAAGGGTGACTTGATAGGCCACTTAGGAAAAGTCTAAAATTAAAGCTACCACGAAACACCAGCTTGACCACCTTGACCTGTTTGTCCAGAATGGGAAACTAGTAGGTATATGGACTCTCACCAGGATATGGGCTTTGTAGGTGTAAGTCTCCTCGCGTTTCTTAGTGATCAGCAGAAGTTTGTCGAACAGGAAGAGTGTTCTTTCATTTTTGGCTCTCTGGATACGGAATGTTCCCTCAAGAACCAGCTCACCGTAGCCAATCAGATCAGGCCCCTTCCAGTTAGTCAGCAAACTCTGAATCTCCTGAAAGAGAGAAGGTGTGAGCAGAAGAGGAGGAGCGTCACTCTTCACATACATCAGGTAACTTCAGGTAAGTTCAGAATGACGTTTATGTCTGATAATATTCTGCTATCTGTTTCCACATACCCATCCATAAAAAAGCATGCACCCTGTAGCTAAAATCCAATTAAAGTAGCTGTGTAGTGGATTATATTTGGTTAAGGATGGTAATTTCCTTTCAAGGACCAATTCTCAATGTGTGATCGACTGAACTACTAGCTGGTGGCCTTGTGTGGTGCTGTCATAGTAGACCAGGGGTGTCCAATCATGCTCCAGGAGGGCCCTTTTTTTCCGGAGTTTAGTTCCAACTTGCTCCAACACATTTACTTGTAAGCTTAGTAATCATGAAGACCTTGATTAGCTGGTTTAGATGTTTAACTAAGAGGAGAATTGGACACCTCTGTTGTAGACCATCTACAGCAAAACAACAGCTACTTTTTTGTTCTAAACGACTGTATGACTCCCATATTTTTCTAAGCCTAAAAAGATGGTAGACACTATTGGCAAATCTATGATTCACTTAGGCTTACACTTCTTTGGGGAATGTAGCCCAGGTCAGTTTACCTTCATGTATTCTTGTGAAGTAACTGATACTACTCTATATGGTGCACAGTGTGTATGTGTGTGTGTGTGTGTGTAGGGTACACAAACCTGCAGTCTAACTGCATGCTCGTGTTTTCTCTTCATGTCATTGATGTGCCAAGCAACCCTCTGCATGGTTTCGATGGCCTCCTGGATTACATCATACATCTCTGAATCCTTCTCCAGATGAGTGGCGATCTCCTGCAAAACACCAGTACATCTGTGATCTCAGATCAGTGGCCCATCATCTGTGTGTGTGCCTGGGCAGTCGTGTGTACAGGTGTACTATGTCTAGGGTCTGTGTGTGTTTAGGAAGGTCATTCTGGATGTTTGTGTACTAACATGCAGTAGTAGATGATACTTTAGGATCCTCTGGACAGGTTTAAGCAGGTAGGAGCCGAGAGGAAGGGAGTGTTTAAGACTTTCCTGGCGCTCCCTTAGAAACTTTGCCACCGTTTTGTTCCGCATACACTCTGTTAAGACAGCAACAGACCTGCAGATGCACACAAACACATGTTATCAATAAATTTTTTTATTTTATATCCACTCAGACTTTGGCAGATATGCACAATATAAACATGTCAGTGATATGTTATTGACTTGACGTCTCTAATAAATAGGTTCAGACTAGAACAAAAATATATATACAATGGCCAAAAAAGTATTAAGTGCACTTAAAAATATCTTAATGTCATTACATTATCATTGTTCATTGTTGCAGAGATTTGGTGTTTGGTGATTTTTACTGGATGTATGAAGTCAGTTTTGTATATATATATATATATATATATATATATATATATATACACATCTGTAAATGCTATCTTTCTTGGAAATAAATTAACATGAGAATGCATTCTCATAATTGCGGTGATAGGAGTGGAAAGTTCTGCGGTTGATCTACAGAGATTGCACAAATTAAAAAATACAGATGCAGCTGGATCATTTTCATAATGACCAATGTAATCTACTAAGAGTTTCACAAATTAGTGTAAACACAATTAAGCAAAGCTAATGATAATCAGGTGTGGGTAAACTACTAACAGGTGCATGGTTCATTTCAATACTCTCCTCCTCTCTTCCCATACATTTTATGTCTGAAAGGGAAACTACTACAAATGCATATCAGGCCGCAAAAATATTTTTTATTGCTATTTTTTCCACTACGTGTCTTTAGTAAATTCTAACAGTAGTTTTATTTTTTAATACCGAAAGAGGGTTTGCACTGATACAAGCTGTTAGTAAATCAGGCCCTTGGTTCGAAACTTTATCTAATGCAATGATTTAAAAAAAAAATTTAGCTACATGTAAAAGGGATAGTTTAATAACACTTTATTCTAGGGACTCTATTAATTTGCTTATTAGCGTTCCTATTGTTAACATGTTGGCTGTTTATAAGTATTAAAATGCACATACATGTATTTTGCATGACCATATTCTACATCCCTAGTCCTGCCCAATACCTAAACTTAACAATTACCTTACTAATTATTAATAAGAAACAAATTAGGAGTTTTTTTAATGCAAAAGTCATGTTAATGATTTGTTAATGGCAAGAATTGGACCTCAAAATAAAGTGTGACCAATGAGTCATCCAATAATAGAAATTTGCATCTCGGATGTTTGTTTGTTTTGATTGGAAGAAAAATAACATTATGCAAGTTTGGAACTGCATGCTGGTGAGTAATTGTGAATAGAACGTTCATTTTTGGGTGATCAAGTGTCCAAAAACATTTTGGGCTAATGTACAGTACATTACTGCATGGATAAACAAACAAACACACACAACCAAGACGTATATGCACGGTTGAGAGAGTAAGGTTGGGGCCTTCAGTTAAAACACAGATTTTACACTTTATTGGATCTGCTACCACGCCTCACAAAGCACTGGGACTGATAGACGTGTGTGTGTGCCCGCATTCCAGCGTCCTGCGCACAGACTTCACATTGTCCCGACGGGAAATATGACCCCAGTATCACTGAGATACAGCTATTGCTTTCAGGAGTGTTACTGTATGTGTGTGTGAGCGTGCCATATGACCTTGGTTAGGGTAACAGCTGTGTGAGGGTGTGGAGAGAGGGTCTCTGTGGCCCAGACAAGAATCCATTCATACTCACACCGTTCAGCATCTGATGAAACTACTACTAAGTCATGTCACTTTTAATTTCTCCTAGCATCAGAAGTAGGACTCGTGACAGCACGTGCTGCACCAGTGTGTGTGTGTGTGTGTTTGATAATAAAGAAAAGAAATCATGGGTGTGGGTGGCATTTTGCAAGGGAAAGGTGTTGTATGTCAATGCTTTTGTTGAACTTTGTCAGATTACAGACTTATGAATTGATTTAAATCTCTGCACGTATACATGCACCAAAAGGCAAATATATTTGACACATATTCACAATAATCTGAGATAACCTATATTCAAGACCTCACCACTGTTCAGTCACTAAAACGCTCTCTGATTCTCACCTGTACACACACGAATGTGTGTGAAGTTGACCCAAAGTAGCTTGCTAACCAAGCAAAGCTAAGCTATTCAGAAGGAACTGAACAGAATCAGCGTGTTTATATTAGTACGGAATAAAACACTAATGTTAGTGTAAAGCTAGTTTTGCAAGCCCTGAGTTTTGACTAGCCTGGTCCACTTGGACCACGGCAGTGCCAGTCTACTAAAGAAATGGATGCAGAACATACAAAACCTTATTTATGTAACCAATGCCTATTAACAAGCATATTTGTCATCCATTACTAACTGTATGATTCATTGTTAAAAAAATGAGTCACGGCTGCTTCCTTAAAATGCTGGGACTTTGCAGCACTTTGTTCATCATTCAAACCATGTTCATTCAACGATAGAGCAGTCAGTAATGACGTCATAATTAATAACTCCTAATTAAATTATTTGAGAACAAATGAATGTCAAATAATTGTTGTTAATACCAAACATGGCATGATGAGAGCTGTAGTTCCAGCCATACAAATTTGCAAAAATGTTTGGAAATGTTTGTTGGAAGTATGGTTTTGGGAAACACCAAACCTTTAAACTGTGATGGAATTGACAGACCTTGAGACCTTTAGTTGGTTAGCAATGCACCTCTGGTCAAGAGATTTCAACATGTTGGCCAATTGATATCATTTTTATGTCATTTTGAAAAAGTTTAATGTTCTATTAACTTCTTTAGGGGTGCTGTTCTTAAAGTGCAAAAGGATACTTGGTGCATTTTTACATGCAACAAACAAAGGGGCAGATTGTACATGTGATAGAGAGAGAGTCAGACAGTCAGACAGGGGGTTTCCCTTAGGAACAGACTCCCAGACTCCAGTGTTGTTACACACACACACAACAGGCATCTGAGACGGCTGTCGAAGTCTTATAAAGCTCTTTATTGACAGACAGATGGTGACATACAAACCACAGGAAGTAAACTACAACCACAAACCACAGGAAGCATTTCTTACCTTGGATAATTTGTGCAGTACTGCGTGTAGATGTGGAAGTCTTCACTCTGAAAAACAATCAGGAAATTAGAGGCAGTTACTCAAAGTAAGATGTGTGTATTTGTGTGATGGTCAGCCAGGGGGTCCCCTAGATTAACATATTAAAAGAAATCATAGTGAAAAGTAATGCAGCAAGGTTTGTGTGAGGGTAAAGAACACCTGTGCAGGACAAGTTACAAATGCCTAATTTTAATACTTATGAAAACTCATCATTTACTCACCCTCATGTTGTTATAAACCTATAAGATACATATATAAAACTCATCAAACATGGTAAACAGAAGTTCAATTGTGTGTTCTTGACAAGAACCAGTAAGGATTATTGTTGCATGTCAATGCACGATCCAATGAACATGGACCATGTTTCAAGCAAGTACAGTTTTACCATATTTGAAGTGCTCTATGTATGCACACTGGTCAATATTTATATGTGATAATAGCTATAAATAAATCATATAATCATATAAAGTGATGGTGTCTCTTCAGAAGAAATGGATTAAAAATGCTTGATTCACATGAATTGGTTTTTAAATGAGTTGAGTATTTTCGAGTTTTGGTGAAATTGACTTTCAGTGAAGGGAAATAAATGAAAGTGCACATAAGACAAAACAAAACAATATAAAGTCTTATAACTGGTTAATACATGCTTATACTTTTATGTTTCAGTAGAAATTACATTAAATTATATTTTAAGTCAGGTTAAAGGAAGCTAATTGCATTAAATATATATATATATATATATATATATATATATATATATATATATATATATATATATATATATATATATATGCAATTAACATTCAGTTACTGTCAACCATTACATTCAGTTTGTATATATATTGTAACACAGTCCAAACTTCATAATCATCGGGAAGAAGGAGGCGGGAACCGGCAGACAATCAAAATGACTTTAATAATAAAATAAAGACAAAACAGCGCGGCAGCCCCTCATGGACACCTGCAGCGCACAAAATCCAGGCCTGGTCCTCTCTCGTCCGTCACTGTCGTCGCTCCTGTTTTATATCCTTCCATCTCTTCCGTGGGACTCGAGACCGGTGGGTCGAGCAGGTGTCGCTCATTTCCAATCACTCCACCGGCCTCGCCTCGTTCCCACGGCTCTCGGCCCCGCCCCACTCGTCAAAGATATATATATATATATATATATATATATATATATATATATATATATATATATATATATATATATATATATATATATATATATTTTTTTTTTTTTTTTTTTTTTTAATTTATTTATTTTTTTTTTATTTCTATAATTACTGATTTTAAATGTAGGCGAAAGTGCACACATTTAGATAGCCAGGTCAGTGTGCATATGGCTGTTTTGGCCCATAAAGCATCAGACTTGCACAGAAAGGTCACATCAGCATAGTGCATTACACCCTTTCTCTCAAACACACACACACACACACACACACACACACACACACACATCAGTTGCAGTGACTGTAATACGAGTCCTGATGTTGTGTTTACAGTATGTGAGTGTGCTCTGATTAAATCTCTCTGCTCTCCTCCTTCATCTGGAGTCTTTTGCTCTCTCATTCCGCCTATATGGACATCAAAGCACTTGGAAAAGTACAGAGAGTCTGAGTATCAAAGAGCCATTTATCCTCTTCCTCTAATACCACCCCGCCGCCCCCGTCGGCTTTCACATCTGCCCTCTCTCTCTCCATACACATAAACACACACACACACACACACACACACACACACACAAACACACACACAGAGGTAGCTTTATTAATAAAGGTGTCCTTGCATAAATGCTGTGACCCAAACGCACACACAAACTCACTGAGTGGTAGGTTCTCCATGGGAAAACATATAAATTAAAGAGCAGCACACTCCTGTTTTTAAAAATCCGGAACCACAACCAGATGTGTGCTTACTGTCTGATTATGCTGAAGTTGTCTTCAAGCCTGTAAAGATGTGAACATGTAAGCAGTTTTCTTGTGTACTCCAGTTTTAAAATGAATGGACATTTTTGTGTCAGAACTGTTAAATAATGCTTTCTGGCACAAATGAAACTGTTTTAACCAATTAGCATCCAGGACTATTTGTTGTGTAAGTTGTGTTAGTGCTGTGTAATATCCTTCTGTCTGAACTGAAGAGCTGCAAACAGCAGGTGGAGGATCGTTATGTTCTCAGAGAAAGACTGAGTCAGCCAGTGCTTGTCCTTAACAGAGAGAAAGCCAATGTTCTCAGGAAGCTTTGATAGGAATCAGATGTAATAAAACTCCTCTCTCTTACTGGAATCCTGAAGCTCCTTTGTGATACTAATATCACAGAACTGGCTGAGTAATGCCTTTAAACACACACACACACACACACACACACACACACAAACACACACACACACACATGGTTCTGGGAGTGTTTGCTAACGATGACTAACCTTTACTGACAAACACACTGTAAAAAGTGTATTCATTTTGTTATATATATATATATATAATTTTAGGTTACCTTTTATTGCTGTAAACGGGATATTGTTAACTGATAAAATACTGAAAATAGTTTTTGGTTATTGAAATAAACATATTGACAAGTACTTTAAATCAAAGTACTAAAATTACTGAAACTAAAACTGAAATAAAAAGAAGATCAAAAAGCTAAATATAACTACAAAAATTGCATAACATAATTACTCAAACTTCAACTAAAATTAAA
>NC_081791.1:5255700-5270700 GCF_963082965.1 Carassius carassius
GGGAGGAAAAAAAATCAACATTATCATCAACAAAGTTGTCTACACTGGAAGTATCTGCTTTGCTTTCTTTGAGGATAGATTTCTATTCACTTGTAGATAAAAGTGCAGAAGATATAGATAACGCTATACAGCAGAATATCTATCAGATGACACAGATTAAACATCTCAAATCTGTCGATAAAACCAATCGAGTTCAGACAGAGTTCAACAAAGTGTTGTTGGGATCTATAAAGATACCAACAGACCCCAAGAGCTACTGGAAACTGGGGGACGCTCTTTCACATGAATAACCTTTAAAGGTCATGACCTTTCCTCCCTGCATATGTGGTCTAATCTGCCTTTGGGTCAAATCATAGCAGTAGTTTGAGTCCTGCTGTGGTTGCTCTTCAGGCCACAAGCATCCCATAAACTCCAGGCAGACAATCTAGATTGTGTCAGTTTATATGAAGTGTCACAATCAACTTATGATGAAATTTCTTCATGTGCGATATGGTGAAAATATCTAATTGCGATTTTTTTTACAGATATTGTGATTGCGATTTAATTTGCGATTTTAAATTTACAAAGTCAAGCAATTAGGAATTACTGTTGTTCTATTGGTTGCCATCTGCCAGATTACATCCCAGCAATAGAATCCATCAAATAGAGACCATTTCTAGTTTACATTAAAACCAATACAATTCCCATTATAACTCTGAAATCCATTCAATTTTCATTTGTGGTTTGGGAGGGTCTCTCTCTCTCTCTCTCTCTCTCTCTCTCTAAATATATATTTATTTATTTCAGCAGACAAGATTATACTGGTATAACTATTTGTACAAAATTAACTTAATTACTGAATTTCACTGGAAATATTTATTTTATTTTTTATAAATAAAGAACTGTAGTTTATTTCTTTAGTCAATTATTAAAGTAGGCTATTACATATGTTACACTGTATTTGGGATTTTAAGAACAAGTGGAAAATGTGCTGAATGTTTCATTTCATCCAAGTGAAATTAGCAAGCAGTTGGACTGCATTTACAATCGTTTTAAACGCGGAGCCAGGAGCGAGCTGACGAGGGTTGTGCGCGTGCGTCGAGCCTCATCCATACTGCCAGATGCGCTCGTGGAGATTTGCGCTGCAGTGCGCGCGCGAATATAACCGAGCGTTACGAAACAGGCTGTGTGAGTGCGGCAAATGTAAACGGCTCGTCCGTGACGCGGGATTCGCGCAGCGTGGGGAAGAGAGGAGCGAGTATGCATTCAGCATTCAGAGACATAGGCTGTGTGTGCAGTCTTCTGAATGGGGAATAGCGAACATGCACTGGGGATACTCTTGACGCAGCTCTTGCAAAATACCTTTTTTTGTTCGTTGTCGTTCGTTTCGAAGCTTAAGTTACATAACGTTTTTCTTAACTATTAACTATTGAGCTGACCCCGTTATTTTATTTAGGCTATAATTTTTTTAAATTATGGGTGTTAATCAGTTGGTTAGACTAGAGCAGAGCTGATTGGGGAGAACGGAGGTGCGCTCACTCTATCGGTTAGTAAGTCTGTCACTCAAGGCTGCAGTCATGCAGATGCTCTGGAACATGGTAATATCGCGTCCACATCGCAGGCTTTTGCGATTAGCAAATCGCAACGTCTCAAATCGAGATTTCGATTCGATTTCGATTAATCGCACAGCCCTATGACTATGGTCTTTCTAATGTGTTCATGCAAAGCATGATATAAAACAATTTTAGTTAGTTTATCCTTTCAGTTTGAATTAGAATTTTAGTTTAAGTTTTAGTCATTTTATTTTACTTATTCATTTGAGTAAATTTAGTTATGTGCTTTTGTCATTTTTATGTTTTTGAGTTTAATTTAGCTTTAATATACTTTCGTTTTAGTTTTATTTTAACTCATTTCACTTCATTTTTGTTTATATATTCACGTTTTATTTAATTTCAGCGTTATTTTAATAAAATAAAATGATTTTTCATAGCTTCACCTGTAGCTAACACTGACCAGCAGTAACATTTGCATGGCATTATAAACTTTGCCATCAGATTGCAAGTACTAAATTCAATATTCTCATATTTTTACGTTTTGTACAAAAAGTTTTTAGATTGGATTTGAACGTGGTTAAATGTGTTAAACCAGGGGTCTTCAGTTTCTAGGGGGTCCACTAAATATTGTTTGATCTCAGTTAACCTCAACCCAAGATAAAGTTCAGCTAAAAGGTTGAATTGTCTCTCCCTCATTAGCATAAGTAAATGAAGTAAAATGACAGTGTAATGGCTTTTTTTTGGGGGGGGGGGGGGTTGTAAGGTGGGATATTAGTGTGTGACACAAAGTTAAGCTGCTACACTACTAATTCTAAAAGAAAATATTCTAAAATGCATGGCCTTTTCAGCAGGAACCACCAACTAAGTGGCTTATTTAAAACCTTGAGCTCACAAATATGTTGTAACTAAGAGATAATAAAAAAAAGAGAATATGTTGCCTTTGTGTGTTCAACAGTCGCATGTGTTAACAGAATGGTGTTTTCCTAAACCTCTTTCCTTTCCTTTATCTGTCCTCTCCATCCATCCACCCTGCCTGCTTTCCTTTTATTTCATTCTCTCCTCAGACCATCTATCATTCTCTCAGTGCCGGGGGCTTGTGGATGTGTCTGTATAGGTGACCCCCTTAAACTCTGTCCCCAAATGAACAGAGAAAGAGTCAGGGCAAGGGTGAGAGGAAGAGTTTGGTATTCATCTACTCACTCGCTAGGTCAAATGACAGCCATGTGCATTTTACATCTGACAGCAATATAAATCATACACAAAGAAAGCACACCCATGCCTCTTACTCAAAGAGCGTCAGCAGGTGGAGCGCCATGGTTTATGGGGAACGGTGGTTAAGCACAAAGGTTCAAGGTTTGAGCTCAAGAATGGGAAAGTCATACACTGGACACTCACTACCATTTGTTTCCTTCACTCAAAAATAAACATAATGTCATGACTTACTATCCTGTCATTCAAATCAGACTTTTTCTATGTTGAACCAGATGCTATCAAGATCTATAATGATGTAAAAACAAACATGAAAGTAGTCCTAATGACTTATGTTTTATAATACACAGTGCTTGATCTTTATGTACATCAGATTTGATGTGACTCCACTGATTATTGCACTTACAATCGAAACACTGCAAGTTTGAATATGCAGAGCTACAAATGAGTTCTGAGTGTTATTGCAGGGAAGAATGACTTTAATTTTGATTATTTTTCTCACATGAAGTCATCATGACTTTAGAAAACGTAACACGTTGTATGGTATACTGTACTTTTCTAATACTTCTATGGTCTTTTTTGTACTTTGTATAGAAAGACCAGCTTAAAAATTCTTTAAAAGCTGTGTTCTTAAATGATTATTCATCTTTTTTTTTAACAATATCGAGTCATGATGAAAATGTTTGTTAATGAAGGGGTTTTGATTTCATCAGTGATAGTAAATCAAAAAAACAAAACAAAAAAAGGAAAGAAAAAAAAGGACATTATGGCAATAAATTTAATTAAACCATACTGTTGATGAAAATATGACAATAAAAAACAACAACATCTAATGCTAACAATGCATTAGCAATATTATTTATTGAGATATTCACAACAAAGACCATATTTATTTACAATGTTATAATATTGGGTTAATTTATCACATATTGACTAAATGTAACTGACTAAACTCAAAATACAAAAACTGATTAAAAACAACACCAAATAAATAAATAAATAAATTTAACAAACAATTACTTAATTATATATATTAGTATATATATATATATATATATATATATATATATATGAACCTATAAAATAAAATAAAACTGTCACTAACTGTCAGGAGCTATTAGTTTGTTGTGATTAGTTTCCTTGAGTAAGCAATCTGCTGCATGTCACCATCAGTATAAGTGACTGCACATGTTTTGTGTCTTTCTTACCTGGACTATACTGCGAAGGTCCTGGACGTAGGTTTTTTCTGTTTCAAGGATTTCCTCCACCACTCGGTCCACATACTGGACTTTACGTCCTTCCGGCGACTGAGCGTCTGCATCGCTCTGATTGGTCGGTGCAGGTGTTTGTCTTCCTGTCTCCTCCTCCTCTAGCTGTTGGGCAGGCACCAGCTCCAGTCGGATGGCTCCAGAATCATGATCCCGCTCAGGGGCGGAGCCTAGTACCGGCCGCCCCCCCAGCGAGCAGTGACTGTCTCGGGAGGAGGCGGATGAAGACGTGGAGCCGTAGCTCACCGGACGCTCGTTGCAGTGCGTGGAGTCCATGCTGCGTGAGGAGCTATATCTCAGAGCAGAGTTTCTGATGGGACCCGCTGGGCTTAGGACTGGCCCTCCAACAGGGACCTCCGGCAGTGGCGGTAAAACATCAGTGGAGAATGGATAATCTTCTGAAAGATAAAAAGTGGTTAGACATTAGGGCAGCACGATATTGAAGAAAACTGCAATATGCCATTACATGGTAAATACAAATACTTTTCAATTATATTCAAATGAATTGAAAAACAAGAAAATTATACAACCAACATATGTTCGACATATGATGATCACTGAGCATCACAGCAATTGTTGACAGTCTTGCATACACACACATTCACACAAATACCCCAATTAAAAAGTTGCATGCATAGTCTATTCCTATATGAATTGAACTAAAACTTTGAAGTGGTAAAATCATTCAACTATCGCAACCCGATGCAATATGCATACTGGGATTTGTACATTTGAGCTATTTTGATAAATGTCAAAATGGCATGCAGCCCTATTAGAAGCTGTAATTCTTAAAGGCTTAAAAACAGTTGCTGGTCCTCATTGACTTCCATAGTATCCCCCCCCCCATAAGTTAAAAGCACTGGCAACTGTTTGGTTTTTGCGTGAACTTTCCCTTTAAATGGACTCTTGATTCATGTTGAACACAATATTATAACCAAAAATCCCACCCACTGCAATTATAGATTTGATTCCCACAGACTTAGATCTCAAGGGGGAACTTACACACAAAAACATCATGAGAAACCCACAGCAATCTCTAGCATTCCTGTGTGGTGATCACCATACACATACATACACACACTCAAAACCATTCTCGGTTTGTTTTTCAGACAACAATTATGCTCTATCTCTGTTCCTATTTTATTTTATTTTTTACAAAATTCAGGAGAGATTTAAAAGTTCACCTGCTTTTAAGCAGTTATAACTATTCCTATGTCACTAGTGTTACTGCCCTATTATCCCTGAGTAAAATAGAAGAAATCAAGAACACAACACTTAAATACATAATTTTTACATTCACAAAAGAAACTGTGAGTGAAAACCTGTGGGTTTTATAGGTAAGTCTACTTGCTAAGGTGTTTTTTATTATAATGCTAGGTGATTAATAGGTTATTCTGAGTTGTTGCTAGGGACGGACTCATATCTAGAGACCAGAATATGACTGGAGGTGAATCTAGGGTGGACTTGGGACAGTAAACAACACCCTTGAAAACACTCAAAAGACCCTAGCATTGTGGTTTGTGAGCAGCATGGCAAGCGCTAGTCACATTTTTTTTTCAGAAGATGTTTAATTCTAGTGTTTACTTTATTTAATTTTAAGAGATTTTAATGCTAGGTAGAGTGTTTGCATGTGTCTTAGGATTTTGGGTTTGATTCAGTTGTGATTCAGTCACTCACCACGTCACTCAATGAATTACTATGGGAACACACACATGTGCACACACACACACACACACACACACACATACATACAGAGTCTTTCATGAAAGAGAAAGGCCAGCACTGAAAGAGAGAGGCTTTAATGAGCAGATTAACATGTAATGGAGACATTTTACTCTCTGGGTGAAATGAAAGAGAGCTCTGTGTGACCGTGCATGTGTGTGTGCGCACGTGTGTGATTGTGGACTGTCTATTCTCAGACTCACTAACACAACAATGTAAGATTATCCAGACGCACCCACTCCACACACACTAGCATAGGTGTGCACACACAATCAACTCAGTGTAACATGGTCATTTTTATCCTCTGTTAACACAATAGGTAGATTATCGCAGTGAAAAAGAGGTAAGTGATAAACATATGAAAGTGTAGCATTGAATTACAATATATCATACAATTCACACCAAATCGCATCATGGAAACCAGTCAGAAGCAACAAGTAATCGCTGTCTGACAACAAAACCATATAAAAGGATTCCAGGGAATTTAAGACTTTCTTTTTGTCTTGCAGTCAACCACATGTCTCCTTCTCAGTTGCCAGTTATGAATAATCACCGTCATCACTCATTCAACACGGAGCCGTCTATATTATCCAGGGCTCCAGAGCAAAGCCACATGATTGGCTCTTGATTGTTTGAGCCAGGCTGTGATTGGTTAGTTCCTGTGCATGCCAAACTCACACACTGACCCACTTTCACTAGACAAACACAAGATGAGATGCAGCCATCAAGTAAACACATATGTTTCTGTGCTGCATGTTTATTTCAGTTGAACTATTGAACAGATGAATGGATACGTCTGTATATGTTAACATCTTTATTAATGTTTCATGCATAGGGCTCACAGCTGATTGTGTTTTGGTGGGTGGGGTCGTGTTCAAGTAAAACAAACTTCTGTGGGTGTGTTTGCACACTGTTCATGCACGCACGGGTTTGTCTGTGTTTATCTCAAAGTAGAGATTCTCTTGTGGTTCTTATTTGCAATGTTTTGCCTATTAAAACACAAAAAGTCAGCACACTATTGCTCCCAAATATGCACACCACAAACATGACATGTCTTTATTATATCACTCTTTTTCTCATTCAGTATAAATGGGTTTTTATAATTGAAAACATATGCCTACCTTTATAATTCAGAAAGGATTTCCAATGCATTGGGATAGTCTTTTTCTCCCCACAAATGTTGCACGGGGGATGTGGCCAATATTACCTCAAAAAGCAAACATGGACTTTGCAAATCCACCAGACATAGTAAATCATTTTTGATAAAACTAATGACGAAACATCTATTGTGGCAATTCCATAAACATAGCCACTATGTTCAGACTGTGTCTTAAGCAACTAGAAATCAGAGGCAATTAATCAGACTTACTCTTTGGAACCAAAGGAGACCATATTCCTATTTATGTAACTGATGTAAAAGAACTTAACCAAGCTCACCGTAACCATATAATACACTAATGTCTGCTGTATAATGCAGTTTTTATATTGTCTGACACAGCAGCATTTACTACTCAGTTTTAATAATCAGGCCAAAATAAAATCTCACATTGAGGTCACAGAGAAAAAGAGACCAAATCCTGGGTTATAACTTTTAACTTGATTAACCTGACTTGTTCTCTTTACCTGTACTGTGCTGATTCACTGTGCTTGTACAGTGCTATAAATTTAATAAATATTAATTTTCTGCTTTTTGCAGTTGAGGAGACTGATTGCGGGACTACTAAATGGGGTAGGATAAGGATTTTAAGAATTAAAATCTACCTGCTGGACATAACGAACTGTCAATAAAATGAGCCGATGGCCTCAATCTCCTGAAACCCCACTGAACTAAAAAAAAGTGCTGTTCCATATTGTCACAGTGGATTTGTTTTCGCTTAATAATTTGAGAAAATGGTCCATTGAGAAGTCGCGGTGCTCCTATTACATTCTAAATTATTTGTTGCCATTCATAACCAAAAGTGGCACAGAAGATCACTTAAAAATATCTAAACATGACAAATTTCAATATGAATCACTATGCAATGGTTATCATCTACAGGTTTAATCTCTTTGTCGTAAAGGTCCGTTCACACCAAGAATGATAACTATAAAGATAACGTTAAAATGTTAAAACATTAACTATATTAATGTCTACGCAAATGTGCAATAATGTTGTGTTTATTATAAGTGTGTACTGAAGTTATGCCATCTGCCACTTTAAATTCTCAAGCTCTTTATAGTCAGATGGATTCCAGCTTGTGGAACGGACAATAGCTTGTGTTTGTTATGAGCATTTTATAGACTGTGTTTCCTGTTCCAGAGAAACAACAACTATCACATGACTGGAAGTATTATCGTTTGTCTACGATCACACACACAGTATATCACGCACTGTCTCTCACACACACACACACACACACACACACACACACACACACACACACACACACACACACACACACACACACACACACACACACACACATTGTAAGTGTCACTGATATGCCCATAAAAAAAAAAAAAAAACACGCTGCCATACCTTTACAACCACATACACATATGTAAACACACACACACACACACGCACACACACACACACATGCAAATAAACACAAGCATTGCGTGTGCTGTTGGACTTCAAAGACTACAGGGAGCTGTGCATGAAGCTCAGGGGTAACTGAAAACCAAGCAATGGTACAAGAAGAAAATAAGTGTGTGTGTGTGTGTGTGTGGTAAATGTAAAGACATTTGTATAAGATCATGTTTACTTTGATCATTGCAACCAGACCCATTAACACACTAAGCCTTCGGTTTATTTAGCAGAGGATTGTGGGCTTCACCAGCTTAAATTACAGTTAAATCCAGTGTTCATCATGTATATTTACTCTTTGATCTGTGGAAGTACAGTAATATATGGTAACATTTTTGTTGGTACGCCATAGCTGTTTTGGGGGCGATTTCTAGGGCATTTCTAGGTGGTTGCTAGAATGCCATTAAGACAATTTAGTGCTTATTATTAACTATTATCCATCATGTGGGATGAGTTATGTGCTGAAGTTTGAGCTACATTAAAAACAATGCTACTCTTAAATAGAGGCTCAAATTGTCGATTAGTCTTGGGATATTATTATAAAATACTCGTAGTGAAGTTTTTTGCATTCTTCTGTAAAAGGTAAAAAAGAAGTTTAATATACGCAAGCAGGGGGTTACCATTTGTGAACATCCAGACACTGATGAGAGCAGCATGAAGGTGAATGTATATGCTACACTTTTCCCCCTCAGGTTCAAGACACAACAATCGATGATTACTCATTTAATCGCTCTAGTACTCATTAGATTAATCGTTATTAAAATAATTATTACTTGCAGCCCTAGTCTTAATCAGAGCTGTCCACTTTCGTATTGAAACAGTAGCATGCTATGAATGTGCCTGATGAAGCTCCATGTAGGTCTCCAGAAGCTTCACTGCTCACACAATGTGATTCAGGGGTAAAACCAGAAGGTGGGCAGCTGGTCTCCGATTTCCCACTCCACTCGCTCCTTCATATCACAATGCTGGCTTAGACACGCAGATCCATTCCTCACAGTGAACGAGAGATAGAGAGTGAAGAAAGGAGAGAGAGTAACTCGGGGGGTTTAAGGCGGATTAAGCCCTGTCAGCCCCCCTCTGAGGACTACTGCTGGGAGACTCAAACATGACATAATTCAGAAGAGACAAAGACCTCTCTCTCTCTCTCTCTCTCTCTCTCACACACACACACACACTCTCTGTGCCTCACTCTTATCCACTCATCAGACAGACAACATCAAGTAGACCCCCAACAGCCCTCTACAGATGAATGGTGCACGTTTTACAGTTACACACACATTCAGCGGGACGAAGGAGTTCAGGCCTGTGAATGTGAAGCCTTTATAGTTTACTGAGGGAGAAAGCGATTTTGAGAGACTCCCAAAGTTAAGTCATGTGTGTGTGTGTGTGTGTGTGTGTGTGTGTGTGTGTGTGTGTTTATATATAGCTGGATGTCAATAAAAGTTTTAAATACAGATTTTGAGTTGAAGTCCGTCCAGCTGTGAGGTAGCGGTACAGCTGAGAGTTTCCTGAGGCGTTGTCCAGTTTAAACCTATATTTAATCTAGAAAACACACTAGCTGTTTGGTTTGCATGGCTGATATAAAGGTGACTTATAATGCAGATATACATTTGAATTCATTCATAGTAAATGAGATATACCACATCTTTCACACACTTTGCTGCATAAATGAGAAAAAATGTGTGAATTACCCAAAGCTCACTTTTTCAATTTGTTTTTTTTTTTTTTTTTTTTTTTAAGTCTTATTGCTTCTAATCAATGCAAATCATTGCGCTAAATATTTTATTGGGATCATTAAAAAGACTTCTGTCTTCATCAGTGTGACAAGTCTTATTGCTAGGAAATGCAACAACACACCTTCCTTCAAGAGACATATGACGTATCATTCATGTCTGTAGCACAAACTGTGTTGGAATGAATTGCATTCCAAAGTAAAGAGTAAAAACTTAATCTAATAGTAATAGTGATACTAGCCTTTACACAAAACTACATACACATGAAAAAAATAATAATAATAATATATATATATATATATATATATACGCTCCAACCTGTCCTCTAACCAATATGCTCGTATAGGTCGTTTGTCCAAATCCCTGAAATACGACCCATCAGAGCGTATACTACAATTGTGCCCCTATCGGCAAAAGGTCGTTTTCATATTAATGTTTTGTACTCTTTTATTTGCACACTGATTTGCGTTTCGTGTAGCTCAGTTGGTAGATTATTGCGTTATACCTTCATATGTAATCATGCTATCATGGGTTCGATCCCAGGGAACGGACGTGCACGAAAATGTATATGCTCAATAAATCATAATTTAGCATGATTTCTGTGAGGGTTAGGTTTAGGGGTGGGGTTAGGTGTGGTCATTCAAACGAATAAGCCACAATAAACCACCTAGTAAAATATGTAGGAAATACTGTGAGATCGGTGTAAAAAGCCCACACATTGCATTTAAATGAAAGTGCATTTTGATTGGTAATGACGTTATACGTCATTTCATGACGACAGACGCAACGCGATACTGTCATTATTTTTACGCCCGCTAGAGGGCGCTTAACTTTAAAACGTAAATATAGGTCGCAATAAGGTGGTTGCACAAACGACCTACGTATATGGTCGTTTTTTGTTGGAGGACAGGCTCATACACTCCCACCTAGTCATGTACATTTTCACCAAGATATACAGTATGCAAACACTGCAAAATATCCTGACTGTCACAGTCTGTGTACATTTCCACCCTGTCATTATGCACAGTAAGCAGTTCCTGACCACACATACTGTACAGTAAGCATACATAATCATTTCCAAACACTCATAAACATGTCAAATACTCAAAAATCAGTATGAATGACTCTACTTGTCTGCATGATGGTCACTTTTCAGATATGTGCAATCAAATGTAAAGCATGCAACTGATGTTATTTATGCTATAATGTAGTGTGGCATGTATATAAAGGTCAAACTGTAAGTGATGTTACATCACACATGTCCACCTGTAGAGAATGTGAGCCTTTGAGTGTGTTTTTGTTCTGGCCAGTGAACTGTGCTTCAGTGGAAACTATTGCAGGAACTGAAATTAGCTAAGAAGTTTGTGAGAACATCAAAGCATTAAACATTAAAGATGGTTGAATACAGAGGATTGTTAAATGGCTCGTTTAGCACAAATGATGTTCTTATGAAATGTTGCTGCCGTATTGCTTTGTGGTGTAACAATTTTACCAGTAGCCTACCATTCTAATATAAAACATGGGTGATCTCATATTATTTTTTGTTCTTCCATGAAACACAGAGGGAGAACTTTAGCTGCGGTTTTCAACACAGCAAAGGTTGATGGTGCATTTATACTGTAAATGATATTTAGGAGCTTGAGCAGAGGGAAATATTAGCTGTGACCTTCGGCGCACAAAGCTATAATATGGCTGTAGACAATTTGTAATTCAACACATGAGATATATGGACTACTTTTATGGTGCTGTTATGATGCTTAAGATTTCCTTTTGTGTTTTTAAAAATAATAATAATAATAATGATAATAAAAAATATCAGGGATAGAAAAACAAGGTAGTAAAGCAAACGATGACAGAATTTTGAGCTAATTTTTCCTGAATAATTTGTATTGTTTACTTACATGCATGTTTTCACTTTTTGGTCGAAGCATTATAGCTTTGTCTGCCTGATTGATTGCCCATTTTTATATTAGACTTGTCTATCTGATCAGACAGATACGATCTATCCTTTAATGGTGGATTCAGTATCTCATTATCATATGTGGCAGCAACTATGCACGTCAGTTTGCGAATTAATTTCCCCTTTTAATTAAATTTTCCACTATATTACTTTTAAAATGATACCTTCTTCTGCTGTATCATGCTGTTCAGTCTCAAACACTGGCATTTTTGGCACTCTGATCACCGAACATAAAAACAATTGGACACATGCGCAAAATTACACAAAGCTCTCATGGTCTTGATATCTCCATGACAATGTGTGTTTTGCAGCCAAGCGCTGCGTGTCCGTAACCAATGGGATTAATTTTCTCCAGCCCGACTGCACGAGAGCAGCACACACACACACACTCACGCAAGCAGCACAACTTCTGCTCTGTTCTCTGAAACATGCTGGAACTCCACCACGACTTCTGGAGCTGGGATGCCTGTAACTGATTCATAACACTCCGAGAACATTCCCAAAACAACTCTAAATTCTCATTTACTCCAGAACTGAGGATCCCTGAGAAAAAGTCCCTATCGCTCAATCAATCATAATGACTTGGAATAATCACATCTTTATAAATAGCTCTTCTTCGCTGCCCATTTCCTGCAATCAGACTGGCCCATTATCTCCCAGAAGTCATCAGACCAACCGACTGAAGTTCTGATTGCAGAATGTTCTCAGAGTTGGACATTCTAACTCAGAACATTCATCACTTCAGTGAAGACAAAGAGAGTTTTTCCTTTATTTTTTTAAATGTTTTTCTTGTAGACAATCCCTAGACATCAAAGAGCTACAAAAGACAAAACAGTCTGTTTGCTGTCCAAGGAAAATCTTAAATATAAATTTATCAACCACAAAAACTATTCCATACAGGAGAAGGACAGACCCATTCACATTCTTGATCTACGAAGCGCTGCTGAACATGCTGTATGACATCTGAACTATGTTTGCTCTGTCTGGAGGATCAGGATCTTGCATAATATAACATGTGCATTCTTTATTACACATGTATAACATGGTGCATGTTTAAAAGCAATGTATTAATTACACATTTATAACAACCAAATTACTGACAGGCTGGTAAGAATTTCCCTTAGAGCACTGAATGCATTTATAGAATAGGATGTGACAAAGGGACTTAACCTGCATGAATGAACATACTAATACACACACACACACACACACACACATTAGGGGTGAATATCCGCCTGTGACCCACTGCCCTAGTGCTACCCACGGATTAGATTTCACTGAGACGGATTTGCTTCAGAGAAACCTAAACCTGACATTTATATACGCCATGCATTTATAACCCCAGCTTACAAATGCTCAAAGAAAGCAAATGAACAGGCTTTGGCAACTTCCTGATTTGTACACTGTTAGGTTAAAATGTGATTAAAATGGTGCATATTAGTACCTTCGAGTAGTTATAGGTACCTTTAAAGTTCTATGTTGAACATTTTAGTGCTAAATAAGGTATAAAGCGGGTAGCCCTGAAGGTATAGTGTACTTTTAAAATATAATTTTTAACTAGAAGCTCTGGATAAGTCAGGGTAAAACCTCCTAGGATGACTGCTTTTTGAACTTTTGAAACAAGTATTTGTTATCTGCTAATAAGTTCTGACAGGTTTTCACCATGCCATCTTTCAAACGCATGCTTCAAACTCTTTCTCGCTCTCTCCAGCTGGGTTGTGTCCCGGGGGGTGTATTACTTTAGGGACAGATGTCCTGAGGGGGTGCTGGTATTGTCTAAAGCAGACTCTAAACTGTTTTTATCCCCCCTCAACCCTCAACCCATGGGGGACTAATTTAGGTCAGGGGTGGGGGAGAGCGACAGAGAGCCAAAGGTTTCCTCACAACGACAACATAACCAAAACATAACCTTACTCATTACATCTCAACAGTATTTTCTTGTAAAAAATATGCCAATAATGTGTTTTATTTACAAATCAGCGTAATACCATTTGCATACATGTCAAATCCTATCAGACACATGCTCACGACAACACACACATCTACTTAGCTATTTAAATCTATTTATAATGACTCAAAACAACCCAAACAATACCTGTTTCATATTTACTTTATTTGTGAATCACATTTACCTTTAACAGTGTCGTCAAAGAAAGATTTGGTCAGATCTGTGTAATGACTGGAGGCAATTTTGTGCCTAAAGTATAGCTAAGTGAACCAACCCACACACATATATGTATGCACGTATAAACACTTCTGTCAGTTCAGGTTGTGTAGAGGACTTCTGTTTGGTACAAGAGCCCACCAGCAAAAACCAAGCCAAATAAATACTCGCCAACTTGCCAACACACACACACACACACACACATACACATAAAGTCCTAACAGCAGGACTCAAGCAGTTTAAACACAGCAGCTCTGACATCAATCACAGAAGTGTTCAAATGTTGCCACATACATTCACAGGAAGCTTTCGAGAGCTGCTTTGACTTTAGAAGCCTCAAAGACACATAATCATCAAGATTCTGCACATAAAACACTTGACCAACATATCTAAAGAAACCAAGTGCACACAAAAGTACAATAAAACACACTATCAAAATAACAGTAACAACAAAAACTGTTTATATGCTGCATGCAAGTGTTATTTCTTACCCGTAGGCATTGCAGCTCGATCCAGATTTGATCACATATCCACTTAGTATTCCAGACCAGTGCCACACACACATACACAACACACTCCTCTAATCCTTCAATTCACTTTACATTCTCCCTGAGACACACGGGATAGCTCCGTCAGTGTGAACGATACTGCACCCACTCACACACACACACACACACACGTTCAGTAAATCCTCGGTTCACACACACATAAGCTCTGAGCTGCACCACAGCGGTCCTGATGGTCTGCCTGTCACTCACACATTGAGCACTTCTACATTCTCTTCCCAAATCTCCCTCCCTGTGGCTCCACCCTCTCCCAGTCAAACACATTAGCAGCTCAGAC